>NW_008692098.1:32897-56800 GCF_000695815.1 Acanthisitta chloris
GGTGAGCCACAAGTGGTTTTACCTCACTTGGCTTCATTGTGGAAGAACATTAAAAGAATACCTGTGATCAGTGCTCTTTAAAGAAAACTGCATTAATACCTTTTTACCTTTCTGTCACTAATTCAGAATTATAAAATGCATCTACTGCACAGATTTTCATACCTTCTTGTACAGCATAATGTTTTGTTCTCTTACAAAAAGATTTTTTTCTCAATATTTATCATCTGGATGCTTTTTTTGTGTCTTGGACTCTAAAAACTCTCCAATAATTCCTTTCCAGAGTCCTTATTTCTGAAACCACCTTTGGTTTCATTTCCCAGTGCTTTCCAGAGTCTTCAGAGTCATTTGCATTGTTGGCTTTTTTTAATCAACATCAGTACTTAAGAGTTTAACAATCACAGATTATATTGTACTTGGGAGCTTCAGTATGATCATACACAGTATGAGCTTCAACCAAGCCATTAGAATCTTTTGGACAAGCTGCATTTTGTGTGTCAGATATCTTTCCAGTCTTCCTGAGCAGGGAGGAGGCTGAGACATCAGTGTCCAGAGTTGGGACAACAAGGGCAGTTTGGGGCTCCAGTCTGCAGGATGTAGAATTTTGTGCTTTGCAAATCACTGAGCTGTAGCTGATGCAGGACAGGAGATAGATCACTGCCAGAGCTGATCTTTCAGAGAACATACAATTCAAAAAATGAGCTGGAAAACTGTCTCTAGAATAAGGTTAAGCTATTTTACTGGAAATGAACAAGCCAAAACTTATCTGCCAGGTCTGGCTGAAAATTCTGAGCAACAAGGCAGAGAGCTGAATGCCTGTTCTTCATGCAAAGGCAGACCAATATATGGAGGTTTTTAGAGCTATAATTGTTGAGCAGATAAAAATAGAGGGTTGTCTCTACTGCTTCTTCCTGTCAAAAAAAACCAAACCAAGGCAAGAGGGGAATTATCTCCTTAATCTTAATTCTTAATCTTAATCCTTAATTCAAAAGCCACTGTCGGGCTGTGACCTGCAGCACCTGGTGGAGGATGGAGAGCCTGAATCCTGCAGAGCTGTACAGATGTGGTGGCTTTGCTGAACATCAGGAAAGATGATGTGCCAGTCAAGGCAGTGTGCTGGAAACAAGAATTTTTCATGGGAATGTCTGTAGTTTACAATTTAACACAAAACCTGCTAAAGCCCAAAAGCAGTCAGTTATAGCCCAGAAACTCTGTGCACAGCAACTCTGGGTGTTTTTTTCTGAACACAATACAGTGTGGTTCCCAGGGGAACTGATCAAGTTGCATAAAAGATTTAAGAGTCCATTCTGGAGCTGTAATAATGCTTTTAGCACTTTCTCAGATCCTTTCTCATACTCCAGCATAGAGGCTTGCACTGGTTTATCTTTTGGACCATAAACCATTTTATGCCTTCAATATTTTGGAAGTGATATCATGATAAAACAGATTTAAGCCACAAAATAATACACCCATTTTCTGTTTGAAAATGTGTTAAATCTGTTTTTGAGAAACTAACTGCTTGTGAAGCTATTAACACAGTACTGGTAATACCCTAGAATATCACTCTCAAAGTGGTGGCAGGTTCTTGTTAACAAGTAATCCTGTTTTAATACAACTCCGTTGAAAAATTCATAATTGAAAAAGCATGTTAAAGAAAAGAATTATCCCTCTCAGAGACTTTAAGCAATTTGGTTTTTTTTTTTAAATAATTTAATCAAAAGAGTTCTTAAAGCTTTTTATGAAATGAAAATCAAGAGGGTTGGAGTAGCTTTTTTTAAAAATTCTTCCTTAAAAATATAACAGCTATTTAAGCTATACCAAGGATTTTCTCAATGTTCTGCAAAGATGCTAGAATTAACAACATTCAACATTTAAAATAATAATAATAATGGAGCAGGGTGAGACTGTCCTGAGTTCCAGTCTCAGTGCACTACTCCTGTGAGGGGAATTCAGGCACTGTGGCTGGTGGGAAATGTTGGCAGCAATTCCCAGGCTTTAATAGGTACATGAGCAATAACTCCCTCTGCAGTGCTTAGGAGAAAGTAATTCCATTTAGGACTACATAAATTTTCAGTTTGTTAATTAGGTTAAGAGAAGCAAAATAACATTAGGAACTTTCACTGGAGTTGTATTAGCTTCAAAATTGCAAAGAAATTGAAAGAGAATTTATGTTATCTGGTAACTTTGGCAATCAGCTCTGCTTCCAAACCAGAGCCCCAAAACACTAAGATCTTCACTGAGACTTGAGTTCTGTCTTTTTTCTCATTATTTTAAATCATTTGCTGTTCATTCAAATTTCTCAAGCAGCATCATGGGAGTCACTAAAGCTCACTGAAAGACTTCAGGATTGTGGAGGAACCACCAGGAATATTTTTGATAATGCAGACAGGAATTGAGTGTAGATCAGAAATCAGTTTTCTACTGGAGAAGTTTTATCAGGTTCAGTAGAGGGACATTAATCCACTCTAAAACCTCCCAAGCTGGTGCTTTACACACACACGAGTGGAAAGCCCTGAAAATTGGCCTTTGAATTCTCAGGTGAGGATCATGATCAAGAGAGGGAGAGAGTGTGTGTGCTGCTGAAGACCTCTTAGCCTTCAACTGCTCACAGGTGAAAACACTTTCGTTCACCTATTCCCACCTAGAATATGAAGGACTTGGATCACTTCTGAAAGTGCCCATGAATTTCTAGCTCAATACTTGGGAAAGGACCCTTGAATTCTAATCCACTGAAGTAACAAAGCTGGCAAACAGCACAACCTATCCCTTGCTTATGAATATCTACACCTGCTTTTAAAAATGCTTTTCAGACCTGGATAGTTGAACGTGGCCAATATATTCACCACACGCCACTGAAACAGAACTTTGGATGAAGCATCAAAGACCTCATATGCAACTCTGATCATTGCTACAGACAGCAGTCAGATTTCATCTCAGCATGTTTATGTAGGCACTCACCCTCTTTCTGAGGTTTCTCCTTTCAGAAATCTCAGGTTTAGGATTTACGTGTTTGCAGTAGATGAGCAAAGCAATAATTTGTCTCGTGTGCAGGCCAAAACATGAGAAATAGCATCAGCCTTGGTGTAACCCATCGCTCCCTCTTTGCTGGCAGGGATCAGGTTCATTCCCCAGCCAGTGACAAGGCAGGTCTCAGAGCTTTTGAACCAAGTCCTGTCTAACATGGGTGATCTCAAACCAGAGCAGGTAGGGTTTATCTGGGGCAGAGATGAGAAGTTCTCCCCATCAGAAAACCCTCCATCAGGCTCTTGGTGACCAAGGGTCCTTGTGGGCTGGCCTTGATAACCCACAGGACCATCATGGGGAAAGTAGTCCTGGTGCAATCCTCTTGTCACCTTCCTTAGGGGAACAGAAGGCAGGACAGGAGGAAATGTCCTAGTGATAAGACTAGGAGGAATGGAGTTGAATTGAAACAGGGGAAATTTAGATTAGATGCCAGGAAAAAAAATTTTTGTGTGAAGAGGTAGTCGCCCAGGGAGGCTCTGGCTGCCCCAATCCTGGCAGTGTTCTAGAACAGGTTGGATAAAGCCTTGAGCAACCTGCTCTGGTGGGAGGTGTCCCTGCTCAGGGCAAGGGGTTGGCACTAGCTGACCTTTAAGGTCCATTCCAACCCCTTAACATTCTATGATGCTATGAAATTTAGGGAAAAGTTTGAGAAACTGCAGCCCCAACCTCAGGATACAACCTCCTTTTCCTGCAGCTTGTCAGAGCAGGTGTCACTGGTGCAAAGAACATATTGGCATGAATGAACAGCCTCACTCAAAACACAAGGCAGCCACAAGTGCAGGATGTGCAACACCAGTACAAGATAACTACCTGCACACATCAGGAGTCAGCACCATGGTGGGCACAACACCCTCCAGCTGTACTTACCTTTTCCTCCTGGTCCTGGTCCCTGCTTGTCATCTACAGCACATAGTGAAGGGAACAGCATGTACCACATTATTTAGATTTACTGTTCTATTAGTAGCAGTTCAGAGAAAAGCAGAAGGGTTTAATAATACTCCCCTCCCCAGCTAAGGGCTGGGGAGAGCAGTGGGAAGCAAAGCCCCACCAGTGGCTTCCCCAATGGCAGAGCCTTGTTCCAGCTCTGCGTTCCGAGAGGCATCGCCGCAGCCACTCGATGATTCTGTGTGTAGAGCCAACATCTGATCACATTTTTAACCTGGAGGGGGAACCAAAGCAAAACTGTGGTGAGTTAAATTACCTTCTGCTGCATACAATCATCCTGCAGAACACAGCTCAGCAATAACATTCACGCTGCCATTAATGGAAAACACTTCGCATTGCACTCCAGAGATTTTGTTGTTGTTGTTTCCTTTGGTATGGAAGTGATCCATTCAGATTGGAGCTGCCTGAACAAAGCCTAGGGGCTCAGACACCAGCAGCAGCAGCTCTCTAAGTATCTCTGTCTCACTGTGTAATCTCTCAGTGACGTGAAGGAAATGTGCCAATTGCTGCCACTATAGGGCTCTGTGTATATAAAACACATGCTCAGCTGAGTGGCCCTATGGGGCAACATGAGTTATTTGCTGATTTACCTCGAGTAAATCATGATAATACTTCAACAGAATTGTCTTGGCTTCAACAAAATGTGTCAAAGCATTTTTAAATAGAACATTTAATCCATGCCTTGCTCCCTCGTGTCGTGCAGTAAAGAATTAAAAACCTGACTATGCTGGTAAAGGTCTGAAAATTCTGATGAAGCACCTGGGGAGGGGAGAAATGGAGCATTTTCCAGTGTGCTTAAAGATATCTCAGGTTTCCTAAACTGGGAAATTAAAGCTTGTCTTGGAAAGTTTTGGTCACCATGAAAACTAAATTGAAATATAAATAATAAGAATGATAATAATGATGTCAGAATCAACATTTCATCCTACCTCTACACACAGACTGCTTCCATCAGCTGACAGGTGCCTGTACACCTGCGAGGTAAAGATGACTGCAGTGCTGACAGCACAATGGTGACACTTGACTGACAGCCACCCGAGCTGCCAGGCAGCCTGGATCCAGCTGGGAGAGTGAGTGGAGCTTCCAGAGGCTTTGGATTTACACTACCTGAGATGTGACACTGCTTTATGCCCGTGGTCCCTAAAATGTTCAAGGGATAGTTTTACTCCTGGTGGAACGACACTACCCCTTGAGCCATTTTATTAATGTTTCTTTGTTGTTTAGTGGTGACTTGCATAGCTTAAGGCTCTGCTCTGCTAAAATCAGCAGCCATGCTTTGTGATGGAAAAAGTCATCCTCTTTCCTCGCTGGAATCCTTCACAAACCAAGAAGGGATGCTGCAGCCAGCCCTTAATTGAATTTCGTGGCATTCAGAATGATAATGCATGAGTCTCCTCTCCAAATCAGGAATGAGGAATTATTACACAGAAGGATAAACAGGATAAAAATGAAAATTAATGCTCTTGAAAACAAATCGAGTATTGCTGCAAATCTGTTTACTGACATTTCTGCTCATAAACTTGTCAGAAGTCTCTGTTATTGAACCCAGACCCATCAAAGATGATCATTCCCTAATTCCATGCTTTTTTTTACTGCTGGTAAAAGACCATGAAGTTGCTTAGAGCATTAAAAACATTACTTTAAGTGCATGGTAAATAGACTGAGCTTATTAACCTCAGTATAAACAAGGAAGGTAGGAGTTGGATTATGGAGGGGAAGGCTCATGTTTACACCTTTGTGTAAGGTAATTAGACATTGGCAGGGGATGGGGTGTAAACCACAAGTACAAGAGAAGAAAATGGATTTATTCTCTGAAATTTTCTGCCTTTTACAGTGAGATCTAAAAGTAGATCCTATCAAGTAATAATTTGCTATGTCATTTACAACATTTAGAAATGAAAGTGGCAATTACCAGCTCTCTTTATATGTCAAAGGTTTCTAGACAAGGTTGGCTTAGCATTTTCACAGCAAAGAGCATTCAGGTCTTTCAAATTCAGATCTTAGTCTTAATCAGACATCAAGGAGTCCATCATAAAATAAGTAGAAACAACACAGGCAATTTAGTTTCTGGGCAGCTCTTTTTTTCTGGCAATATTATGGAAGATTAAGGCTGAGAGAGTTGCTTATTTCTCAGTGCAGAAATCCTCCTGAAGGTTGTTAGCAATTTAGAAAATGTACTCTTGGGTTTTTTGTTTTTTACTGGGAGGAAAAATAAGTCAAGAATTTCAATGCAGAAATTTTCTGATGTAAATTTACTGCATCACATGCTTCCCATTAGGTATGTTACAAGAAGTTAATATTAGCTCATCAGCACTAATGAGTTTCTATGAGACATCACAAACTTGTCAGCATTTAAGTCTGTTTTCAGACTAACTTGTTAATAAAAATCGATATTTTTTGTGAAGTCTTCTCTATAAAGATCAGGAGCTATGCATTTCTTTAAAAAAAATCACTTCATAGAGTTTCTGGAAGGAGTAGGGCAAGGGAGTTCCAGGTGACCTGAGGAAATTCTTTTTCTTCTGTCTCACTGACTCTTGCCACATCAACTGTCCTCTCCGAACCTAACAAGTCAATACTTTGAAAACCTTAGATTGCAGCCTCTTGTCATAGTGAATTTTACCTGAGTTTAGGAGTCTTCCCAAGTCCTTTTTCTCCTAGCTGAAAATTTTACCTGAGTTTGGGAGACTTCCCAAGTCCTTTTTCTCCTAGCTGAAAACAAGCACAAGCAAAACATCAGAAAACAAACCCAGAGTTAACACTAGAAGAACTACACTAAGAAAGCAATTTAACTTCCGTAAATTAGAAAAACACATTCACCTCATTAAAAAACATAAAGTAGGTGAAGCATAGAGGATTGTCCCCGCTAAGAGGTTAGGTATGTCTGTGAAATGCTAAGAAAAATAAAGTTGGAGGGGCTTTTGCTTTTCTGGTGAAAGCTATTTTTGCACATCTGATGCCTCAGGAGTCTGTGGGAATACAGGAGCAGCTGATTTCCTCCTGGGTGCAAAGATCATGTCTGTGGGGTGTGTATTTTTATGATTTCCCATCCTTCAGATGTGTCTGGCATCATCATGTCTGAGAGCACTGAAATGGGAAGGGCAGTGTTACCACACTCCATAGTGTTCTTCACATACATGTCTGACACCTTTGTGTGAGGGAAGATGCTGTCCAAGTACAAGTTTCTCTCATGGAATGTGGAATTTGAAGCCAAATTGCTTAGGTAGGTAGCAGTGACTGGTACTGTTGCAATTTCATCTAATAGAAGACTTGTCCTGATTTGAATTTAGGTCTTTCCTGATGTTTGCTAACCATCTACGTGGTTTTTCCATTAGCAAACCACAACATTTAAAGCCTTGTATTTTGTCAGAGGTTTCTGTTATTAGGAACTGATTCAAGAAAAGACAAAGGGGAGGTCACAGCTGTACTGGTTATGGGGCAAACTCGATGGAGATGTTCCTACGTATGTCACTGTTCCTAGTGGTGAGCAAGTTCTGTAATAGCATATGTGGAAAAAGGGCTGTGAGCTAAATTAGAGATCCCATTCCCCTAATCCCAGGGAGTGGGGGGGGTTCCTTATTGCCTGGTACAAGGGTGAAGGATTTGCTTTGAGGGCCAAGCATGAATCCTCAACCTGTGATCACAGCACCCAACATCTGGGAGGTTCAGAGCACCCACATTCTCCCATGGCTTATCATTGTGCACAGCTCTGAACTCTCTGATGAAGCAGGGTCTGTTGATACCAGTGCTCCCCCAACATGAGCAAGGACAGGAAACTTATGATTCAGGTCATGTTTCCTTCTGCTTGATAGATTTATTTTGAGGGGGTTTTAGGGGTTTTTTTCCCCTCCCACTGTTGTTAGCTCATTCTTAGGCATGATAAGGATGGGAATGGTCATATATTTGATAGATTTATTTTGAGGGGATTTTAGGGGTTTTTTCCCTCCCTCTATTGTTAGCTCATTCTTATGCATGATAAGGATGGGAATGGTCATATAAATAATTTCATCATAAAAACATCTAAGAATTCACTAGAGTTTATCTTTCTTTCTCCCCCCCTGAAAAAAACACTACCAAGAGTTCACTCATCATAAAGGTGCTTGTCTCTCTTCATAGTCATAGGGAAATGGCTTTGGCCCTATCAGCTTTGCATCAGCAAGTTGGCTTGAACACAAAATGACCTTTTTACATTCCATGTAACCATCTCTCTAGAATTAATCACCCATTCAGTTGGTAGTTTATTTAAACATAAACACACAAACAAGTTGCAGTGAGTATTTTCAGAATCCAAATATTTTCTATCTACCTCTTTAAACCATCTCCTCACCACAAGGGTGAAGGCTGCCAAGTGGCAGAACCATTTGTTTTCGATTAGTCATATCTGAACCTATTTTTTAATTTTTTTTGCCTGTGAAGTAGCACCACAGGGACAAATGTCTAACAACAGAGGGCAAACGAGGTCACTGGAAAACCAGCTCCTGGGGCATGTCTGGCTTGTGAATGAGTTCATGACTTGTGTTAGGAGCTGCCATGCTCCCGTTGAGATTACATTTCGTGCCGTAGAAGGATTTTGCGTTCGCTGAGCCAACAACTGCCTCTGGGCAAACAGGAGAGAACACTGCCCTGAGCACACAGCACCTGACCTGGGGACTCTGCTCACGGGGCTGTGTCTGCACACAGGAGGAAGGGAACCCACTCAACATGACTAACTGGGACACCCCAGAGCACCTGAGAAGCACTGTGTACTCTCAGGGGTCTGCTCCAAGGGAAGGGATTGTGTGAAAACTTTCATCTCCCTCACAGCATGAGAAATGTATTTTATGGCTATTAATGTTAATGACTTGGGTTGGGGCTGGGCCAAGAGTGCCCAGTAACAGACAAGGGGCACATGAAGTAGTTTGCAGACACCAAAGGGAAAAATTGCTTATTGAGACAGAGGCCAATTCATCAGCAAAGTATTTATGCTACAGCTCACTGTGAGCTCCAGGAGGAGTGGGGGAACTGTCCAATATGAGAACTGACAAAAGCAATGCACAGACATGTGCTAATCCCATTTTGGGAGTCAAGGGTTGGTGGGCTTGCATGTGGTTGAGCATGAGGGTCATTCCCAATGGGGCCTGCTGAGCCTTGATTTCACATTTGTCTTTATGAAATCTGGAAAGCTTCCCTGGAAAGTTTCCCAGTGAAAGGAGCTGGAGGTTACTAAGTTCCCCAGCTTGCTTTTCAAGGTGGCAAATTCTCATGGGGCTATGTTTTAAAAATGGCCTGGCCAAGGGAGCAGAGCACATATCCTTCAAAGGGATGCTCAGAATTCAGAGCCCTGAGAGTTAGAGTTGTGATCGATTTCCATATCACTCAGATGATTTTTATGACTAAATAAAAGCATTTCTAAAAATAGGGCCTTTGTCTGAAAGGAGGAAAACAAGGTAAAGTATCCTCAAATGCCTACTTTAGGTCTGTTTTCTGTGTTACAGCACTGGCTTGTGTTTGATGTAGGGTTAAGCATATAGAAGGATTTATTCTGTGCTGCAGCTTTTGTTTCAGTGTGTGGCATTTTTCTAAGCCCAGAATGACTCAGAACTGTAGCAGACTGACTAATCTGTAACTAATATAATATTTGAAAAGCTTCCTAGCCAGAACCAAAATCTGCAATGTAATTGTTGCTCGGTTCTGCTTAGCATAGACCTACTCAAATTTGTGAGCCATTTATTATCATTTCATCTGCCAACAAAGAAAGTAAAGTTGGCCACAAACTCAGCTTTCTTTGACCTCAGAAGTGAATCAGCACAAAATCCACAGGTATTTCAGCTAGGGTTGCTTTCAGGACTATCTAGAAAGCTGCAGTGCTACTCATATTCTTTGGCAAATGAAAAATGATTGCTGCCCTGAAATGAAGGTTTCCTACTGGGTTCAAGAGTGGGTACACAAGCTGTGTTTGTGGTCACAGGCCATGGCAGCCAGGAGAGCAGTTCAGACACAATTGGCCACAGACAGATAAGTCACAGACACACAAAAGCTGTAGGTTAGACACTGCAGCCTAATTAATACCTGAATTAACACCATTAGCACAATAAAAAGGGTTTATCATAGAACTGAGCATTTATCTTTAGGCCCAAATCTGCCAAATCTAAGGATACTCAAAGCTGGATTTTCTTTTCTTCATGAGCTTGTGTTAGACTACTGTGTGCATCACTGACCACTCTCAAACTCCCCAAACAGCACTACAGCACAAAAGGAAATTAGAATAGTGTAGCTCCAGTTGGAAGGGATCTACAATGCTCATCTAGTCCTGACCACTTCAGGCTGACCAAAAAAGTCAAAGCATACAGAAAACAAACCTCTTATCCTTACCTCACCTGCACACCTGAGAGCTCTCACTCTGTCCTTTTGCAGGGGACTGCATGAGCACCCTCAGGCTCGTGGGAGCTGCTGGGGTCACTCCTGGGACACCTGGGCTTGCCCAAGCTGGCTCATCTCATGAGCATCCTTAGAGGTACAGCACTTTCTGTATGGGAAGTGCAATTAATTTTAACTCCTCTTTCCAGGCCTCCTATCCACCCTCAGTTCTGAGAACTCAAACAATCAGACATATTCAGCTTCTAGTTTTCAGTTCATGCACGTTTCTAAATCCTTGGTTACTTTCTCTGAGAAAAGCTTAAGAAAGCTCTAGACCAACTCAAATAGTCTAATTCATTGCAGAGTCCCCAAAGGATGTCAAATTTAAACTGAAGTCCTGCTTGGAGAGGAAATGAAAACAGAGAGGAAGGGGTTTGGGAGAATCAGAAGGTTTTTAATTAGTTTGTGGTGGAGGCAGTGGAATTAAGTGCTGTAATACCCTGGTGCCTCTATGCACGTTGTTCCCTCCAGGGTCAGTTCTAGGAATCTTATTGCTTCCTTCTCCCATGTTCTAGTCTCCAACCAGCACAGTGCTGTAAAATTCTACATTTCTCTCTCCCTCTCCTTGGCTTTACAAGAGCTATCCCAGCAGAGAAGGGAAGAGAAATGACAGTGGGGTCATGTACATATCTCACTCCTGGACTCTGCCAGCAGTACTGTGGCTGCCAGGCCAGGTTGCTTTGGTTTGTTAAGTATTTAATTCAGCAATGACCTACTCTGCCTTTTGTATAAGAGAAACCACCTGGATCACAGCAGCTTTTGTGTATTCTGCCCCTGACAGGCAGCTGGACGTGGCTCCTGCAGCACTGTGCAGGGGTGGACACAGCAGCTGCTGCTGCTCTCCTTTTCACCAAATCTAACACAGCAAAACTACTTTTCAGCACTTGCTCTCCAGGTACTGCTCTTGCATAAAAAATGGGCTAAAGAACATACAGTGATGGCAAACTAGTTTTTGATGCATAGAATCAAGTTGTGATATGCAGTGTACTCTGTGGGAAAAAAGTTAACAAAAATAATACTTAATAAAAAATACTCCTTCCTTACAATCTCCTACTTGTATCATGCTGTGCATGCTGCTAATTCAAAAGGATGATATGGTCACAGACAGCCCAGCTTCTAGGATTTACCATTCAAACATACTTGAACTGGCATGAAAAATGCAATAAAATAATTCTTTCAGACAAGTTTAGAGAGAGGTATTCCCAAAAGACAGAATTCTGGCTTCCAGCCACATAAAGCTTACACTTTGTCAATAACACAGTGAAGGAAGGCATGAATGAATTTTATTTCATTGGACAAGTGACTTGGAATACAGATAAGGCAGGGTGAGCATATAAACCTTTAAATAAATGTTTTAGCACTATCTGGAAGGGAGGAATGCAATTGATTCCAATCTTCTCTGACAGAAAATCAGTTCCTCTAAAGCTCTTGGGGCAACAAACACTAACTAAAAGCATCCGTTCCTAATAAAATCTGTAAGTACAACCAAACAAAATGTTGCCATGTGCAACTAATAGGCTACAGTTAATGCAAATTATGACTCTGTAGTTTAATTGAAATATTAAAATGTGATGTGAGGTCTTTGTTTTCCTATGGCTTTAAGAGTCATGTAACTTTGAAGAAGGATCTTTAAAGAGCTCAAGGAAAGCCCAGCAGAGCAATAGCTGACAAAGCCCCTACAAAACAGAGTGTAAACAGCAGCAGGAGGAATACAAAACACTCTGTGGCTCTGTGCTGGGGTTTCTCTCTAATGAGCACAGTTCTGGTACCTGCAACTGCTACAAGCACTTAATGGAAAACACTGATTTGTGATTAGGGCCAACAACATTCTTTGCTTTGTTTTGTGGGGGTTACTTCACACAAAGTTGTTCTGTGGAAAATCTTGACCTTTTCCTCCCTCTCTGCCTGTTTAACACGAGCCTCGTGTGATTCTGCAGTGATACTGCAAGCTGCAGCAGTCAAAACTGCTGTTACAATCCTGGCTTTGCTTTGCAAACACATGTCATGCTGCAGAATGAAGGGGCATTTAGTGTTTACCTTTGGAATGTTTACAAGAAAAATCCTCCCAAAGTGTCAATTTCTGCTACGTTATAAATCAAACTCAGATCAGCTTACAGAGTTGCAGTTTTATTTGCAAAACCACAGGTTGTTAAAATTCACAATCAAACTCAACATTATTCTCTTGGGGGCCCAAGAATGAATGGTGGAATTGCTAGAATTGCTAGAAGAAAGGGATTGTATTTAGTCACAATCTGAATTTCAAATAAAATGGTATCTCATTCACACTGCCAATCCCATAGCAGTTCAGAGGAGTCACCACATTTCTAGTATTGTATGCTCTTTTCCTAATGCCTTCCATAATGGAAGAAAATAGAAGAATAGAAGAAAAGTCTGGTGTTTGTACAAGTACATTCAGTGGCTTCATTAATGCTCTTAGCCCAAAACATGTAGTAGCAGTAGTACTGCTACAGTAGTAATCTGTTTATTAGTTGTTAGAAAACACTTTGTGCATTGGATTTGCTTTCAGGTTACTCTTATTGAAACAGGCCCTTTCAGATTAAGTTAGTTATTACAGCTAACATGGTTAAAAGAAAGAAAACATCACACAACTCCACCTATATGTTCTTGCAACTGTTCTTACCTAATCAAGAGCACTCAGGGGCTGTTTCCAGACCTCCCCAGCCCATAATTCACAGAATTTCAGGATCCTAATTTCTGCCTTCCCATCTTAATTGTTCTCTTTATTTTTAGAAATACCTATTCAACCTTCAGACTTAGCATGACCAGGTTTTGGCACCCTACAAACGGTGCCACAAGTGGTGAACTCAGTATTTAGAAGTAGAAAACAGTATTTCTATTTTCATATTTCTCCAGTGAGAGAGGCAATAGAATCTATTTCACTCTCTTGTTACAGAACCAAACCAAGGTAGCTGTTTCAGGCTGGCTGTTAGTTTTGCCAAAGAAAGCATTCAGCAACTGCATAGGGGAAAAAATCAAGTGGTCAACAATGGCCAACACTTTTCCTTGCAGCTGACAGATAAGTCTGTATGGTAATAAATAGTCCTGCACTGCTGAAATCATAAAATCTCTGGGACTCAAAACCTATTTCAGAAACCTCTAAGAAACACATCCCAGCACTGTTAGCAGCAGCAAGGGGTGGGATACAGGGACACAGCCCTTCTGCACTCTCCTCTTTGAACTGTTTATTTCTGGCAACAGGCTCTGCATGTGTCTATACATACACATGTGTTTCAAAGAGATTTCTGGTTTATGAATGACACTCAAAAGTGCAAATTTACATTCTGCAGTGAGATGCCCTCATAGCTAAAGCTATGAAATAAACTGTCTTGGACTTAGGAAGCATTTGGACCAGGGAAGTGATTCTTCCCCTATACTCGGTGCTGGTGAGGCCACACCTTGAATCCTGTGCTCAGTTCTGGGCCCCTCAGCTCAGGAGGGACATTGAGGGGCTGGAGCAGGTCCAGAGAAGAGCAACGAGGCTGGGGAAGGGACTGGCGCACAAGTGCCATGAGGAGAAGCTAAAGGAGTTGGGATTGTTTAACCTGGAGAAGAGGAGGCTCAGGGGAGACCTCATCACCCTCTGCAACTCCCTGACAGGAGGTTGGAGTCAGGTGGGGGTTGGTCTCTGCTCCCAGGCAACCAGCAGCAGGACAAGAGGGCACAGACTCAAGCTCTGCCAGAGAAGGTTTAGGTTGGATATTAGGAAGACATTTTTTTATGGAGAGAGTGCTCAGGCATTGGAATGTGCTGCCCAGGGAGGTGGTGGATTCACCATCCCTGGAGGTTTTCAAGCTGAGACTGGATGTGGCACTTAGTGCCATGGGCTAGTGACCACAGTAGGGTTGGACTTGATGATCTTGGAGGTCTTTTCCAACCCGGATGATTCTGTGATTCTATGATTTTTAATCATGAATTTTAACATTCCATCAACATGAACAGAATTTCCTATCTTGTGATGAAGTACTTCAAATTTGAAGTCCTGAAAATTATTCTAGATAATTTTTTTTCATGTCTTCTGTCTTTATGGAAACCTTTCAGAAGTTCTTCTTGATTTCAAATAGAGGTACCAAACTTTGGTAACTGGTTTTCATCCAGCTCTAATGACTGCACATCTTACCAGTGTACAGGGGTTCAACTATAGGCAGTGCTGACACTGTACACCTTTAAAATCTCTTACCTACTAGGGAATTGCTTAATTAATGAAAATTTACTGATGGGCATACCATGGAAAACTTTCATTGGAGTAATTTTCCAAGTATTTATGTTAAATAGAGTTTTTAAGTAAAATGTTCCTTAGTGCTAAAGAGAGCTAGTTGCACTTTGGCTGTGACAAATGACTGGATGATACAATATCTCAAAGAAGAGTTAGATAAACAATTAAATAAAAAAGATAACAATTACTGTAATTATAAACCCAGAAAAACTGTGTGATTTTCTCCACATGTCAGAACACACAACTCTTTAGAAGAGTTATAAAAACTCTTTTAAAGTGCTTTGAAGCACTTACATGTTGTTTTAAAGAACTCTCCTCTTAGTAGAAAAACAAGCAGCTTGGAACTCTGGGGCAGGGGAGGTTTGTTTGGCAATTTAAAACTCGCTCCTGTGTACCCTAAGGTTGTGTGCACTGTCCTTAGAGCTGCCCCAGGGCAAACACAGGCTGAATGGCACAGCACTAGCACCAGTTAGCAGAGGCTGCCCACAGCCACATCACACTTGGCCTTTGTGTTCCTAAGGCCCCTGCAGGTGTGAAACTTTATTTTTTATTTTCTTTTTTTTTTCCCAAAACAATGGTGACTACCAGTATGGTGTGTTCACAGCCTGATACAGAGAGCACACTCAGGATAGCATGTGGTGACATTAAACAGTGAGCAACTACCTGGTATGCTAGCAAAGAACTCTCCTGGGTGGAAGAGCCAGGGCAGTGTTGGGTAGATCCATAGTATCTGGGTAGAGTTCAGAACAAGCTCACTATAAAAAAACCAGGTTTATGTTCTCCTCTAGGACTAGCTGGGGCTCACTTCAGAAGTCAGGATGGAAGTGAACTCACGTGCTTACAGTATGGAAAACTGTCCTACAGCAAAGAAAGGAGATGAGGAAGACTTTGCCTTCTGGTCTTCCACTGGAAGCATCTTCCTTAACTTGCTGTGCCATCTCTTTCATTTCACATCCCTGCAGTGCTTCCTCTGATTCCTTGTCCTTCTCCTGTTCTGCTGAGCTCCTTTACCAGCATGGAAGCTTGGGATAATGATTTTTCCAAATATAGATAGTTGAAAATATTAAATGAATGCAAATCAAGCATTTGTGCACACACAAAGGGAAGAATCTGGTTTTGATCAGCTGAAGCTTTTTTCTGAATGTTAAGTCTTGAGACATTTCTGCTGACTTCATAAAATAATTAAAGCTTGTGGTGAGGGAGTTTTATTGTTTGGGGTTTCTTTACTAGCTGTATCAAATAGTAAGGAAAAGCACCATTAAGATTTCAACATATGCAGTTGTGCATGGTCTTCTAACAACTCACCCAAACTGTTAAATTTCTCATCAACAGGCAATGATTTACATCATTACAGGTGAGTTGCTGCACCTGTCAAGTCTTTAAACACTGCACTTTCGGCTGCAACAGCTTCCAGAAGTGAGTAATCAATCTCCAACATGTTGTATCACAAAAATGAGTAGGTGATTTTAGAGCTGTGTTTTCCCCATAGTGAAAATACCAGGCTAGTGCCACATTCTAGCTGTCATTCCCGACTGCCTTCCTGAAGTCAGTGGGATGCACAACTGCAAGGGAATCACTCTGTGTCCCTTGGAGCTGGGGAACAGCACTAAATCAGCAGGCTCAGTGGTGCTAGAAGGAAGGATTCTCAGAACAGTCTGTTCCCAGGCAGCTCAGTGGGGATGATTTTGGTGTTTAATCCACACTGAGACTCCTCCAGTGCATAAAATACCAGGCTGGTGCCAGCTCAGACAGAGCACACTGCTCCTGCTGCTCTGCCTCCCTGCCAAGCAGAGGAGGCTAGGGCTGAGCTGCCCCTCTGTAAGAGGGCAGTGGCACTCTGAATTCATTCTGCCATTTACTCCAACACAGAGAGCAAAATCAAATCCATGAGTGGTTTCACCATGTACAGAAGAACTACTCTGTGTGTCCCTCTAAAGCAGCCTTGAGCAGGTAAGTGGTGTTGTGCAAACTGTTCTGCTGTTCTCAGTACTGTGTAAAGCAGTTGTACCTTGGAGGCACAGTTCTTCCCTTCCTTCTAGGCCTACAGAGCAGCTGTGGTTGGTGCAGATAGCCAGTCTGACCATGCTGGCCTCTTCCTCCTCGTGCTGCCCCTCACCAGGGCTAAGGCTCTTCCATTCCTGCCCTCCAAGGCAGATGAACTCATTTCCTGCTACTCTGCACATTTGAGAAAAAAAAGGCAAATGAACACAATATAAAGATAGAAAAGCAAGGAAAATAAAGTTTGCTGAGTGATCTTGAGCAAGCCAGTGGTTGTACTGTCCACTCTCTTCTCTGCAGCACTGCCAGCAGTGGGTACCTCCTCGCATGTGTCTCGTCTTGAAGGATGCTGTGGGAGGTTTCATCCTAGAGAAATACTGTGCATATGGATATGACTCCGAATTTTTAGTATTTGAAATGAGTGAGGGAAGCTGAACTCAACTCTTGACTCTGGCACTGCCCCGTTGTCTGAGTCCTCAGCTCATTTTTCTGTGCTCCCAAACTATCAGTTCAGAAATTCTGCCCACTCTCTCTCATAGCAGCTTCAGCTCTTAGTAGGGAATAGTTACTGCAATCACATTTGCAATGGGAAATGTTGTTAATAGTATGAAACATATAGCACTGCATTATGGCCCAAATACAGCTTTAATTGAGACATTTGGTTATTGCCTTGCTTGGCTTTTCTTTCACATATAATAAGAAATTTAAACAATTGACCAGAATCCAAGTGGTGAATAGAGCATAACTTTAAATCCCAAGTAGACTTTCCTTTGCAGCAGGTGTGTGTGAGGAAGGAAACACATAAATCACACACTAACTGGTTAACACATTTGAGGCAGTAGATTCTAAACCAGTGAGGCCTCATTTACTTGTAGTCTAAATTCCAGCCTCCTCACATGGACCAAATAAATGTAAAATCTGCCTTTGCTGCAGTAACTTTTTCTAGTTGTTACAGCCTTACAACAGAGGACAAGTGTGATTCCAATACTGAACGAGAAAAGTAATTCTATTTCAAGGCCAGGCTGGATGAGCCTTGAGCAACCTGATCTAGTGAGGAGGTGTCTCTGCCCAGGGCAGGGAGTTGGGACTGGATGATCTGTAAGGTCCATTCCAACCCCTAAATTATATGATTCTATGATACCTTCAGAATAAAAATTTCCTGTGATTTGGAAGTGTTTAACGTTGACTTGCTCTCATGAGCAGCTCTTACAACTGAAGAGGAGCTTAATTGATATTAAATATTACCTTAGGTTTAGTGAGGACAATATGTCAAAGCCATTTTAAAAATAAAATAATATTGATAAAAGCCTAACAGCAGAGGGAAACAGGGCTGGGATGTCCCAAGAGAAATCAAAGCATTAATAAAATGCCTTTTTAGAAAGGAGGCTACAGAAATCTGTCATGGTTTTCACACCATGGGGGATTTTTGTATCTTCTCTGGCCAGCTGAACAGACTATTTGAACAGGTTTCCTACACCATGTTGATAACATAAACTAACAAATACAAGGAGATCTTGTTTTTAAAACTATACTCAGTGACTGATACTGGAATGTTTTATTTTAGAATAGTAACAGTTTTACAGTAAACATCACGATATTAGCAGACAAATACTTTAATTTACAGGACAAACTTGGAAGGATGCTAGCACAGCATCTGACAGGGCTTTGGGACACTACTCAGCATCTGCTACACAGCTCTGACCAAGGACAGGAGAATGTGTGATTAAAATTAAAGCCTCATGACAGAGAACCTCCATGTGTTACCACAGGAACAAAATGCTAGCAAGTTGAGGGTGTTTTGTAAGAAGTGATAATTTTTGTTTACTGTATCTTTTAAATTATTTAGGAAACCTCTGCATAATTTATTTCTTTCAACAAGATACTTCCACACCTTGATGTGGTTTTTTTGCAGAACAACCTGTATTCAAAGCTACAATTTAAGCATGGGTAGTGTTGAATATGAGTGTGTGGATTTGGGGATTTTATTTCCTTGGTTCTTTAAAAGAAAAACTGAATATTTTTGAATAGGTAACTTTGTAGAAACCAATACTGAGCAGGAGCAATAGTCTGAGTAGACAGCATGGCTTGTTTTTCAAAAGGGCTTTTTCATAACCCAAATGTGGTTATTGCAGCTACTTACCTTTTAAAATCAGATCTGGGAGCTCTCAAGGCTTCAGAGTCCTTTGTGACAGACAGCAGAGAGCATACAAAATCTCCCTAAATCTGTTCCTGCTTTTATTTTATAGGTAACATTAATGTTTGGGTATCAGACACAGACATCAGTCCTACAGTCACACAGGTCTGCCCTGTGCATGAACTCAGGTGAATTTAGTTTTTCTCCTTTCCTGATTACATCACAAAAAATAGCACATATTTCTTGGTACCTCCAGTTAAAGATGGTAATATGTTCTTCATCATCAATGAGCTGACCTGTTTTACCCCCCAGCCAACAATTAGCATTGGTTATAAGTCAACACCAGTTTACTTAGAATGAAATGAAGTTTTCATTAAACTGTTAGATGAAGGCAACTAGCCAACTTATGAGTGGTTCCTTTTTGACTGAGCAGATCTAATTTCAGATTTCTTTGGAGTTCAATCCTTCACGTCCTCTCCACAGGAGTAAACTCTCACACTGTGTAAAGACACTGTTCTCCTTCATAGCTCCTGCACTACATGACCTCTCTGTCCCCATTACCTGCTACTGACCCAGTGATCAGAGTCTGTAACTGAACTCTGCTTATTGCAGTAAGGTGCAGTCCTCATTCCTGGTTCCCTTTTGGACACCACCATCACACACACATCCCTGAGCCCATTCTGAGCCCTAATTCAGCTGGGACCGAAGCTGGTTCAGCTTCAGCCATGCAGAGGAGGACCAGAGCCCCAGGAGCAGGCTGGGAGGGCAGGGCAGGACAACAGCAGCCTGGATTTAGATCAGCTTAACTCATAACAGGATTATATCCCAACATCAAAAGGCACAAACTGTTAGGACTTTAAAGAGGATGATGCTTACTGTGTGCAATTCTGGGAATGACTTTATCATGCCCCCTTTTCTTTTCTGTGTGAAGGGCCTTTCAGATCTCTGCCACTTCTTTGTCAGGGCTTGGGAATTAGCACATTATTGAGAAGCAGGTCGGTGCCAATCAGGTAAATCAGTGAGCCCTACCTAATTCCAGTGCAGGGCACCACTCCTCTGTCTTACTGTTCATGTGCAGCCAAACCAAAGCCTGTGATTGTGGGTTAGAGCCTGACTCTCTCCTCTCCATCCCTTAGCCAGCATAGTGCCATCTTTCTACCTAGTAACTTAGGCCCTCCACATCCTCCAGCACTGCACAGTCCTCACTTACACATGTGCTCATTTCCAGTGTCTTTGACGTAGTACCTGAGTGACAGGAGATCCTCTGAGCTGTTCAGATCAATCAAGACAGGCATAATTTTTGGCTGTGGTTGGACTTGAAACTTTCTAGAGAACATTGTCCAAAGAAGTCAAGTGAAGAACTGCAGCTGAAATGTAAACACACCCGTGTGAGGCAGCAGCTGGGACAGAACTAACTGTGTACAGGTCCCAGTTTAAACTTGGTTCTGATCTGGATCTGGCTGGAGTACTTTAGCTGATACACCTGTGTTTGAGCAGCAAGTACCAGAAGATGTGGGATTCAATACAAGTTCATGTAATTTCAGCTCAGACTTGTGTCTTGCTGACACATCACTGACTGCACACACTGGGAAACAAGACCCACAGAGCACGGTAGATGTAATGAGAATGAAGTGTGGGCAGCTATAACCAAAGATCAGTGAAATTCTGAACACTGACCACAGCCATTCAAGAGAAAATGCTCAAACCATGCAGCAATGTACAGTTACACACATGCAGTTTAAAAGTTATACTTCCACAGACAAATTACTTCACATCTCCCATTTCCATTAGCTACTCCTCTTTCCTCTTTACATATAAAACTTGGACAAATCACTGTCGAATAGAATGTGTCTTCTTTAAAAAAGATCATTTTTGAGGGCTGAATTTGCAATTATCTTTTCTCAGGCTGCCACTAAAACTCTTTTATTCTCCTAAAGCTCAGCTTACCCCTTTCTGTGAGCAGAGCTGATGCAGGGACAGGCAGTACCCCTCCTCTGGTAATCTGTCACTCTAGGCAGCTACTGAAAATGCATGAACACACCAGTTACACAGCATCCCTCACCCCTCACAGGTGTGCTCAGCCCTCTCGTTTGTGAAGTTCATTTAGTGAGGTTAAATGATACACTATATCTGATTGCATTTTCTCAGCTCCAGCTGGAGCCCTGACAGGGTTCCTAGGTAAGGAAAGGAACACACTCCCTGCCTTGTTTTCATACACACCACAAAAGGAATTGCACTACCCTCCCCCCCCCAACCCCAATTACCAGGCTGTGGAAAGAACTCCAATTAAGTGGTTAGCCATAATAGCATGGCAGCCCTTCAGGAAACTGCTTATCTAAATAGAGATGTACGGAAGGCAGTTTGCTCTCTAATAGTGATGCATTTTCAATTTATGCAATACAAAGTGCATTGGTCTGCAGTGTCCCTGGCTACTGATGATTAATAGCCCATACACTGCAAGGGGCTACAAAGAAAAGTGCCAAGGGAAGCAGATGCAGCAGGTTTTATATTATCATGACTGCAACAAACTCATTCAGTGGTGTCAGCTCTGACTGCAGGATTCTGATTATGAAATATGATGCGTGTTGAATTTAATGGCTTTCTCTGCCCTTCTGGTGAGTTCACTGCTTTCCAATGTCATTTTGTGTTCTCATCTGAGTGGTAATAAAAGGAATATCATTGACTGTGCTAGCTCTGTAACCACTGTGTGTTTTACAATAAATTGTGTTTCAGGACCTTTCTACCCAGGAGAGTGTGCAGGGCCAGAAAGTAATATTCCCCAGTTCTTCAATATGAAAGCTTTCTGTTGGAGGACAGGAAATTATGCAGGACTGCCCTTCTCTTGGGGTATTCTTTATGTGAGCAGGACATCTCTTTTTCAAGTGGTTATATAGTAAAAAGGTCAGATTGGATCGCAAATAATAGAATTTTTTAAAAATTCAAATAAACAGATACTGCTACAGAGGAGAAATTATGATGCCTTGATGACAAGAGGATAAAAGTTGGTCAAAATAAAATGTAAATAAGTAACCTGAGCATAGAGGATGTCACCCGTGTAGGAATGTAAAGTCAGGGGAGACATCTAAAGAGGTTTTTTTATCCATCCAACCTGTCAACGAGATGTGGCCTACACCACTGAGTTAAAATCTTACCTGCTGGTGAGCTACAGGTGCAGCTATGAAATCCTCTAATGCCTCCAACGTCATCATATTGGTTTCTCTAACAAAATAAGCCTCACTACAAATGCATTGTGCCAATAACAGCATTGCAGAGTGCACACACCAGACTTCACACTGTTCACCAGCACTGCCTCAAGCTGGGGTGGCTCTAGCCCAGCAGGTACAATGCAGATCTCTGCAGAGGCAAAAGACAGAGCCTCAAAGGTGAGACATTTTGCATTACCTGAAGGAATTCCAGTGTTTCTATCCACTTTGTCCATATGCATCTCCTGCCTATGTTAGCAACATGAGGGACTCGGTTGCTCCCACACCTGAATTGGTCAGGGGAAAGCAACACAATAGACAAATAGAAACATTCTGTGAGATTCTCTGACAAATCCAGCTCTCTGATCCTTCCCCCTGGATTCTGCTGCAGCCAGCAGGAAGCACTGCAGGACAGTTGAGTTAGAGATTGCCTGAGCTGGAGTGTGAGTCCCATCATGTAGACAGGGTCACACATGACCACATTGTTCCTCTTTCACCCAGGAAAAGGCACAAATAAAAGTTTGCT
This sequence comes from Acanthisitta chloris, assembly GCF_000695815.1. Classification (NCBI taxonomy): domain Eukaryota; kingdom Metazoa; phylum Chordata; class Aves; order Passeriformes; family Acanthisittidae; genus Acanthisitta; species Acanthisitta chloris. The sequence continues at coordinate 55,352 of NW_008692098.1, forward strand.
CACTTTTTCTCTCCACAGTTTCATGACTGGCCAAATCTAGAGAGCAGCAGTGGAACAGCAAGAGATGCTTCTCACACAGAGCAAAACCATATCCACAGAGGCAGGAAGTGCCTGAAACACAAATGGTAATTTTCTCTTTGTAAATTCACATTCCAAAGTTCACCTGTGCTGTTTTCTTAACTACAGCCCCCTCTGATGGAGTACTGCTCTCTAGAAACATAAGGAATATTTTTCCAAGCAGGAGGACAGGAAGTCATACATGTACATTTCAGTTCACTACAACCTGAATCCAGGGCTGGGGCTTTATTTTTAATGTGATGAGGCCAAACTGCAGAGGTTGTTCCTAAGAATTTACAGTGAAGGTGGAAGGTCACCTGCTTAATAAATCTGTACATGTCTGTTTTCCAGAAGAGAAAACCCACCACAAACCAGGACACAGTCCCATTAACAGCACAGAGGTGCACAGACTGCATACAGCCAGCACTGCCCCAGCTGGATTCCCCCTTTTAACTTAGTAAGTTTGCATTCAGTAGTTCATTTTTATCCCACACCACTTTATTTATTAGGTTTTCATATAAAACCTAGGAATGCAACTTCCACTTTTAGGATAATCCAAAGCATTTTTAACCTTGTTTTTGTCTCTAGTTGAAATGTCACTGGTATTCTCAATCATATTTTATGTATGAACACTTAAAAAGCTTTGCCTAAAGGACAAATGAGAATTGTCTTTTGTCCTTTCAGACTATACTTCATATATTTTCACATAAAAATGTATTGAAACAAGATTTAAAACTGTTACACATTTTATTGAGATCTACTTCCAGAGGGAGAAGAAAAGCATGTTAACATTTAACATGGTGGATTTGTCTTTCTCCCTTTCCTTCACTGTTTGCTGAAAAACTTGCAACAGTTGAAAGTTAGAAATGTCAGACAGAAATCTGTGATCTCCCTCAAAATTAAGTTATGTACTGCCACAATACAACAGAGCCTTTGTCCTCTCTGGGATTCTCAGTCTCAGCAAAGAATCATCAAAGGGGAGTATGAGTATTCCCAGATGAAGAGATTGTAGAGAACAAGGGCCCTAAGAGCATTACCATCAGCTTGACAAGCCAATGGCAGTGTTGCCTTCTATACTGCATGACCTTGTCCTTTGATTTACTCTGGAGTGCAGGTACAAGCAGGTGCCTGTCTCAGGGCACAGCTGTGCACAGCACAGTGCAGGGACATGGGAACCAGTCCCTGAGCCACTGGCTCTGGGGCTGGAAACACAGAGAGGCCTCAGCTGCTGAGTGCTGCTGCTGGTTACTGAGCTAAAAAGCAATCCCCCCACAAGATGCATCCACCCTCCTGCTGTGTTCAGGGTGCTGGTTCCTGCAGTTTGCAAGAGAGACATTGCAGGCATCTTGAAGCCAGTTGTGCTGGTTTGAGCTGGAGTAGAGTTAACTTTCT
>NW_008692098.1:57286-89408 GCF_000695815.1 Acanthisitta chloris
TGAGTGAGAGGCTGTTGGTTCTTGGCTGCTGCTGGGGGTAAAACACGACACCAGTGCAGAAACAGCTGGCACTGAAACATCAGCCCCGAGACAAACTGCATCTGTGAGTCTCCCCTGCACAGCAGCCCATGAAGTGCTGGGCTTCAATCTAGATGTCTTCATGAACAGTGAGACTGACTCAGGACTGAGAGGGTCAGAGCATGCCAAATGCACCCCAAACGTGGCTGGGAATGCACTCAGGCCAACAGGGACTCTGCATTGGATAACATAGAGCTCAGAAAGCAAAGGCAGGAGAGTCTCGAGCAGGTAAAGAAAGGTTTATTATGACCAAGATAGAAGCTCTCCAGTAGCTGAGTTATGCTGTACAGACTCAGGGGGAGGGAAGGAAGATGAGCAACTCCCTGTGGTGCCCAGGTTCAGGCACGGTTTTTATTCTGAATGTATTTCTTGTATTTGAGGTTGAAAATCTAGTCCTCAAGTTCAACAAAGCCTTTAAGCACCTCCTGTATTGTATTGACTTCAGTGGGGCCTCAGAGCAGCATGTGTGTCTGAAACAGAGCAAGCCAACATGTTTACATCCAGCTCATCATCACTCACCCCAACATCATCACAGGGCTCCACACTCACACCGATCCTAAAATCCTGTCTATGGAAGCTCTGGTGTTCCTGTGAAATGCATCCATCAATCTGTAAGCCTTTTGCTGCAGAAGAATACAATTAGCCCAGTTTATTACCAAGCTCTGCAATTTGGGAGCTCCTGTACTCTCCCATCAGAAGCATGAACTGGGGCTCAATTCCACCTGGAATTGACAGCAAGTGCTCAATAGTACCCCCCAAAGCCTCCACAGCCTTCCTGTTTAATTCATGAAGCCATATGAAATGTTAGATCGCCAGAGATGGTTTGTGCCAGGCAGAAATTTTTACCAGTTATGCCTGTACAAAGGCACATGCTAAGAATTATTTTCTTATTTTTCCTTAAAGGCCATACTGAAGTGCCCTGGTAGGGAAACAGGGAAATCCATCAACTTTCCTGCTGTTCCTTAAAGCAAAAGAATAACAAAACCAACCAAGTTTCTTCCTTTTTTCTTTGTTAACATTAGATTTTCTCCTAAAATGTTGCTATAATACTGATTAGCACAACCCATTATGACATGCTTTAAGAGCAGTTCTAGAATTTGCTCTTTACTTACAGCATTCTGACATACTTGAATCTATCATTAGACCTTTGACAAAGCTACCCAGTTGAACTGTCTGTTTAGCAGTGGTGGAAAAGAGCCCCATATTCAAAGGAAGCCCCCAGTACCTTTCCCTGTGTCCCTGGGGGAGCAGGAAACAGATCAGGCATTTACTTCTGATTTCACCTCCCCAGCCATGGCTATTTTAAACCAGGCAGGCACCTCCATGCTCTAAAACTGAGCTAGCAGGACAGTCTGCTCAGCCATGGGAGAACAGAGGTACAGGGCAGGGAGGATTAATATTCTTGGAGGTTTTCCTTAGTCTGCAGGAAGCCAGCACAAAGGCACTAATAACCTCTTCAAGCAGAGAACATTTTCTCATGGGGATAATAGCTCAAGGATAGAAAGAGAGAGCTTTTATACTATAAAGGAACATTATCTTTCTTGTATGAAAACTAACCATTTTCAGCTCTTTAGTGCAGAACTAAGCCACCTTAGTTTTACCTGTGCATTTGCACCTGTGTCAGGACAATTTTGAAATGTCAACAAAATACATTTTAAGGAGTCTATCTTATACCTCTCTTCATTTGCACTTAATTTGTTTCATAACAGAGGAGTAGGAATTAAAGGCCTTCACTACAGTTCAGGCAGCTTGCCAATACCTATTTTATAGCAATAAAATATGTACAAATTAAGGAATCTCATGTGGAAAATTCATTCAACAGCCTCAAAAGCCAAGTGAATGGTAATTACTTCAAACACAATGTGGTGGCAATCAGGCAAGATTGGATCATGCTTTTAAATGTATGTCTAAATTTTTAAGGACCAAGACAATTATGAATTATGAAAATAACTCAGACAATGCAACTGCAAATACAGTGTTTGTGGAATAAGAGAGATCTTTAAGAACAGAGAAGACTTAATTCCAACACCTGCATAGGAATAATCAAAGGGCAAATATGAGGCTGATGTATCCTTACTTCTACCTGTCATTTTATACTTTCAGGTGGCTGATGGATGCCTTGAGGTATAGAGCAAGTGGAAGCATATAAAATAAAATACAAGTAAAAGGATTTATCCAGCTCACTAAAAGCAATGAAAGTTCTTTCTAGCTCACATTCATATATATTGCAGCTTAAAAATAAATTTGCCATCTTAGTTCTCTGTGAGAGTTTTCTTCAATTTGGAAAACAATCTCAATGCTCATCCACTTATGCAATGCCATCAGAATAAACACAGTGGGTTCTTTTCCCTCGGGTAAAGCTGCACAGAGCTTTTGGGATAATTAACCATGGAACAGTGTATCTAAGGGTACAGTTGAAATTCCATCTGTGAAATCTTTAGGACCATACATTTTGCTACAAACATGCCGAACTACAACCAGCTGTGAGGGCCTAGAAAACTTTTTGGATAATGCTGAGTGTCAAACTGGTTGACAACAATCATTTTGTAGGTGAGCATGCAATCAAATATTGTAAGTATTGGGGGAGAAGATGTGAAAGAGGGAAGTTTTCAAAGGGCAGTTTGGCATGCCTCCATCGGAAGACAAGTTAGGCCCAAGACTTTGAAAAATCTCTCCATAAGCATCCAGCACACTGGAACCGACTGGGTATTCATTGCTTGCTCAAGGATTCAAGCTCTGTTTTGCTGTGGATTATGTCAAAACAATTACAGGTTTCCCTTACTTGGGTTTGCTTTGCCCAAAGACATGCTCAAGGACTGAAGAGAGAGTCTGCCACACTAGAAACCTATGACATTATGAATTGCACAGAGCAGTGAGTAAAGGAAGAAAAAGTTTATTTCATTCCAGAAGAACTCTGGGACACCAGTGACATTTTCTTGCAGAACAACTCAAATTTTGGAACTCATTGCCATGAGATGCTGTGGGTGTACAAAAAAAACCAACCTCAAATTGGGATTGGACACATCATGGAGAATAACTTGCCATAAAACCTAACGGTGCTAACATAGCTTCTGGATCGGTGAAGCTGTGCTCCTCTCCTGGCTGAGACCTGTGGGGGCATTTCTGGGGAGAGCTCCCTCAGTTTCAGCCCTCAGTCAGTACTTGCACTGCTTTTGCTGCTGTGTCAGCCCTGTGGGTCACATCACTGCTAAGGAAACTCCACTCAGGGCATTCCAGGAAGGGATTTGCCCCATGAAATCATTTCCATCTACAAGAACTCAAAGCCAGCATTCAATTAATTTGTTCAAAACTGTTGTGCACTCTTACACAGTTCTAATGGGTGGAGCCTATAGTGCAGATGTTGCATTAATGCAGCTCAGCCAAGAGAGCAGTGGAGTCTCTGAATATCACTTCTCAGGGAAAAAATCCCCAAACAACCTCTAAAATATCTTTTTTTTAAAAGGACACTATCAAGAGAGACTATACTCCCCCTCTCCGAGTTAGATGAATTCGGAAAAGGTCTTTAACGTTAACCACTGGAGTGGGAATTCCAGACATTCTGTTAATCCAAACTTTTATCAGAAATTGAAGTGGACTCCACAAAAAGGCCAAGTAAAGCACGTGCCTGTATTTTCCTGTGATGATTTGTTTTCACCAAAAATCAGCAAAATAGAAAAAAACAACTCTGGATTGCTCAAAGTTTGTGAAAAGATGTTTTCTTAGAAATCCACAAAATAAAAACTTCATGATTTACTAGCTCAGCCATCAGCACTACTGTTCACTTGCATTTTCCATGTGTTTGGCACACAGCCGGAGCCAGTGGGAGGCTGGAGAGGTGCAACACACACACACACAGAGATACAATCCCATGGCTCAAGAGAATAAGCTTCCCACTATTACCTTCAGGATCCTCTTTTAAAACCACAGTTTTTAAGACATATTTAAATCGTGGATGTGATGCAGCAGCCACTGCTGATGCTTTAATTCTAACTCCTCGTGGATTTCTGAACTGATGCTGAAATTTTCTCCATACATTGCCCTCCCCCTCACACAGTGCACCCAGGATCCAGCTCCAGGGCACTGGTGGCAAAGGTGCAGTGTGTGCCTGTGGCTGATGCACTGAGTGAGTGGTGACATGGAGCTCTCTCCATCACAGCAGCAGCTCAGTGGCACTGCAGCCTCTGGTGATCAGCTTTGGCCTCTCTGGCACCATGTGCTGGCAATGTCACATCCACAGTGGGATCTGCACTGGGGATACACTCACATGGACTGGGAGAACACCATTTCCTAACACCTCTGTACAGCACATCAACACCCAAAGCTGCTGGGAAAACCAGAGCCAAAAAATGACCAGTGTAAGGGCAGAACTGCCTGACCAAGCAGAGATTATCGTGGTTGTAACAAATACCCACCCAACTCCTTCACAGCAGCACTGCTGGTTGTTGTGTGTTGCTACAAGCCAAACAGGACAACCCAATTGCTCAGTGTAACTTGAGAGTGAATCATTATTTTCCAGGGAGTTATTATAATGATTTCCCAGGGAAGCTTTGTTAACACCAGCAACAGCATGGCAAGGTCTGGCATCATTAGAAGAAGATAACACTTCATTGATCCCTAAACCTCCCAATCTTCTGTCGCTGTAAACAAGCTGCCCCTGCCTTGGCTGTGCCACCAAACACAGTGCCCCAGCACCCTGCACAGGGTGGGCACTGCCTGGAGCTATCCAGGGTGACTGAAGGGATGAGCCACAGCACCTGCTCCAGAGGGGACAGGGAGAAAGTACAGACCCCAGACCCTACCTGGCCTCTCAGCAGCTCCCAAGGAAGCTCGTCACCAGTTTCATGTGCATGTGCCAGTCTGTAACCCAGGCCCTCTGGGTGAGCCCAGTTTGAGCAGCCTCTCTCTGGTCACTGGGTGGTCTCTGTGCCCGAGCAGTGCCCCAGTGACTGTGAGCACTGCCCAGGCTGACACGTGCACATGGATTGCCACCACCCAGGGTGAGGAGTGACAGTGACTGACAGCAGAACAACCTCTCTCTTTAATGCACCTTGCTTCCTCTGATGAGGGAATTTGACCTTACAGGCAGGAGCAGTACCTAGATGCCCAACTTGTGTGATTTATCTATATTTTTTTAAGTTCAGTGAAATTTTTCATCAGGAATTTTTTTCTCGCAAATGTTCTTTATCCTTTCTAGTTTATGTCATGCAATGGACACGTACTTTCTCTTTATTTCTTGAAGTTATAAGTGAAAAAACCCACACTTTTTAAAATTATTTGAACACTTGAAGAAAGAATGTCTTGTTGATATTTTAAAATCATATTTCCCTCCCTTTAAACCTGTTAATAAAAGATCAGTTAAGGTCAGGTGTGGGGACTATGGTTTCTCCCCTTCATTCCTGCCTTTATTCTTTACTGACTTTTCAGCCTCTAGCAAAGATACCTACTGTGAAACATGAAAGAAACTACAGCTCTAGCAGTTTATAAATTTCAAAACTATAAAAAATATTAGAAATATTAGAAAGTACAGTAGCAAAAGAAGAAATGTGACAGAAGGGGAGCAGTGAGGGGAAAGTGATTATACTGAATGTATTCCTTTTTCATTTTCAGCTAAAGTAAAAGGTTTTCATAGAATATTTCACAGATTGTTTTAAGAGTGGGAAATTGTGCTGTCTCAAAAATGAAAATGGGAAAATATGATTCTGTATGTTTTGCTGCTGCAAAATTGCAACTTACACATTTTGTTTCTCACCTACCACATTTTTTTCTGTACCTTCATACCTGGGCTATACACATCAACACGCATCCTGCACCTCCTCCTATTGAAAAAGGAGAAGACAACATTTTCATCCTTGAGATCCTAATATTTCGTCACAAGAAATTTAAACCAAACTTGTTTTGGGAAAAGTTCTGAGACTGCCATATACCTCCTTGTATTCTTTTGCAGAACTGGCAACAGCAAATTCAACATGATGTCTCCTTGTTTCAGGATTTCCATTCCATACACTCACTGATGAACCTCAGTGTCTGAGACTGCCAAGTGCTCTGTACAGTAACAAAAAGACAAACAAAACATTCAAGACATGACCTGCAAATGACCACAAATACCCTTTGCAAGATATTGGAAGTGGCAGACGATGCCTTGACTGTGGAGGAAAAAAACCAAGGAACTTGCAAGAGTAATTCTTGTTTCCCTGCTAATAGATGAAGATCCAATCCAAGTCCTGATTTTTCATGGGGCTGTGCATATGTGTGTGGTTTAATTCAAACAGCTCAGCAGTTCATGGCATAGATACCAAAATTGATTCTGCCTCCTTCAGGCTGAACATGGGGAAATGCTGACTGACAGAATCACCTGAGGGTAATAAATCTGCCAAGTGTTTTGTTAAACAGCCATTCAGTCTGAAATGCACCCCAGCACTCTGGAATAACAATGGGCTACTGTAACATGTGGTGCATTAATTACAGAGTTGACAAGAAAATTACCCTTCAAGCCAAGATTACTAAAAACTTTACTAGGCTTTTTTTTCCCCTCTGCTGTTAAATACAGTATTCAATGTAGCCCTCCCAGAGGTTCTGCCCACCTCTCCCTGTAGAATTAACCAGCATGGCAGTAAAGGTCCAGGGAGATCTGCACTAATATTTCACTGAGAACATTGGTTGCTTCCCAAAATTTCATTATAGCTGCTAAATGCTAAATGATGAATATCAACATTAAAAATGGCCTTGGATTTCCTTGGTATAAGCTTTTCTGGTAAACAGAATAAAATGTCTCTTCAATGTGTGACTGTATTTGTACCCTACACCAGGTATTCTTGAGGATCCCTGACAATCTGCCTGAGTGAAAAATCACCTCAGCTTTCAAACACTCAGGTAGTGGTGAGAGAGAAGGAACTCCAGTCTGGGACAATGTGAAGATGTACATCTGTACAAGGACACAACAGAAATGCAAATAGTCTGTTATGAATAGAACATACTCTGTGTGTTCTCCAGGCCAACACTCGTGTCTGATCTCTCTGACAGTTCCTGAAACTGCTGCAGCTCAGGGATAAATGTGGGTGCCCTCAGCAGAGCAGAGCAGAGCAGTGGTGCTTCAGCATAAGCCACCTCACCTGTTTGCTGCCACAGGGTCCTACGTGCACTGAAGCTGTCTGAAACTGCAGGGTGAAAAAGGTAACCTCTTCCCCAGCAGCACCCTGACTGCAGGATGTAGAGGAAGAAACAGATTCCAAGGTCCTGATAGTGCTGTAAGTGCAACAGGAGGATTATGTTATGATTCCTTTTAGGATGTACTTTTATTCAGAAATTTTGGGCTGTGAAAAATTCTGTGTATGAAACAAATTCTGCATCAAATACGACAAATTCTTAATTTTATTACAGTAAGTTTCTAACTACAATTACCAGTCATGCATTTGCTTTTTTGAGTTAGAATCTCACTCAACATCCAGTCCAGCTCTCTGGAGAGTGTTCAGCATTCACGCACTGCTGCTGATATGGAGCAGCACTTCTAATATTGTCAAGACAGAAGTGCTTACTACCAAAGAAATGTTTCAAAACTGTACTGAAATATACTCCATAGAGTTGACAACGATGTGTTAGGACTAAAGAAAATATCACATGTAAGTTGAACTAAAATTCAAGGATCTCTTATCAGCATAAAGCTGAACACTCAATTTGCTACAATTTGAGGTAAAAGCATGACTTACAATCAAACACATCTGGAAAATGACATCACTGAGATTTGCCACCCTGAGGAACAGTCTGTGAGGATAGATGTGTTTAGCATAATGTCACACTTCCTTTTGACAGAGTACAGGGAAATTCTTGGGGCTTACAGCATGATTTTAAAAAGTTACTTCTTTTATAGTCTGCTTTACTGTAGCTTCTGTAAACTCACTATTGCAATAAATGAGCAGGCACTCCAGTTTCAACTGTTATAAACCCCACTTCAGCAAATCACATTACCTTGTAATTTATTCTAATGTATTTCCCTTTAAAGGCAATTTCTATTCCTTAGGCATATGTCTCAATGCCTTTCTGATTAACCTCCCAGATCAAAAGCCCACACAGCTCAAGTGAAATCTTTCCATTTACCTCAATGAGCTGTGTATTTTTCTCTCCATAATTGTGAGGAGTTTGGTGCCATAACAGTGTTTTCTTTCAAGGAAAGCTTCAGGTGAAGAAATGGTGTGTACTGGATGCTTGAAGAAAGCAAATTAAATAATACATTGTGCCCTCCTAGTGACCATGAGGAACTGTGTCACCAAAGAGCAGGGTCTGTGTGGTAACATTGACAGAGATGTCCTGTCAAAGCTGCTGTCAATAACACCATGTAGGCCCCAGTTACACCCCAGTTCTAGATGTCTCTGACCTCAAGATAAGCACAGCCTGGATGTTCTGGCTCAAGTCATATTGCAGAAGTCAAGCGTGTCCAGTTTCAGTCTCAACTGGCAACTGGCTAAAGACTGATGATACCTGCAAATATATAGAAGGAAAGTTACAAAATATCCCAAATGCAAGTGCTCTGAGCAGAGAACTGTCATAGGGTGAGGTCTGGCTGATGAATTGTAAGGAGAGACAGAATGCAAAGGATGCATTATGGCAACACAAATGGCACAAGAAGAAAGGAGGCTTTGTTCAGGGTAAATCAGTGCCTGCCAAACACTGAAACACTAATTTCCAATGTTCTAAACCCTCTTCTCGCCCTCCCCACCCCACTGTTGAAAATGCATATCCGTAGACTGCACAGATGGAGCCCCACTTCATCAGCTCTTAGGCAGAGCTTGACATTGAAGAGTTCTTACTCAAGGGGCTTGTGCTGGTTTAAATATATTTTCATCATCTGTAGATCTCCTTCCCCACCAGAGATAGGTATTGCACACTGTAGAGAAGGGAACAAATTTCTTTTAATGTCTGTACATTACCTCAACATTTCATAATTCATCAAGAGAACCAACCAAAGAACAAGCCTAAAGTCTTGCTCAGATTTTCCACTTACCTTCACTTGCTTTATGACCATCATCTTGACAATTGACTGTCTTCCACAGACACCAGAGGCAGTCACATTGCCTGGGTACACTTGTCAAATTTCATCTGCAAATTTGGTACGTTTTTGCCATCGCTTCACTATGATTATCTCACCTACCTAGCACTAACCAGAGCACTTGTTTCGCAGCTTCATCAGATCTACAGCTTTGAGGATTCAGTCATGACTACAGATTTCAAGGAGCAGCAACTGCCCAACACTCTGAAGCTGCTCTAATGTTCAGTTATACCACAGCCCAAACTGCACAGCTCAGCCATAGCTAGCTATGGCTGCCCAACAAGATCTAGTGCTGTATAGAGAGTCTCTTATCACATGTCTCTTCCTCAAGCAATCATTTACTCTTATTTTCAAACAAGGTAAAGAGATTAAGAGTCTAAGTCTCTCTGTAGATAGTATGGCTTTCAAATCTTCCCTGTAACCCTTTCCCAAATCCTTTCCAATTTGCTAACATCCCTTTTGAAGTTCACCATCAAAACTGGACACACATTTCTACTAGTCAAATAAGAGCACTCAGAAGCTAATTAGCACAGTTCTATTGAGCAGTTTTCCATTTTACAGCTCTGCTTTCACCACTCATTGCTGTTGGGCTGTACCCACTCTTTGTGCTTCATTTGAGCTGGGCTTGCTTTGGTGGGAAGGAAAATAATGTAAATGCTTTTTTTCACACACAATTTAATTTGTGCTTGCAGTAGATCCTACACAATTCCACTACATCCACTTCCAAAGCAAGGTTTTTTCATACTGGAGGACAGGGGGACATGGGAAGACATCAAATTCAAAAAAAATAAATTAAAAACCATTGCCTAACTTGAGAAAAGATGTGAATGTCTTGTGACCCATTGCAGCTAAGACCACTCATGGCATAGCTCTGCACTGGCAAAAGTCTCCATGAGCTCCATGCTCAGGAGCAGAGAATGCTGCATATGCTGAAGAGCAATCTTGGCTGTGATGATTTTGAAGACATCAGGTTACAAAATGGAAAATCCCTTTCCAACAGGCAGTACAAATCCAGTTGGCCATTACATTGCTCAACTTCCAGGAATTACTGGCAACTTTAATAGGCAACTGTGCAGCTATAAAACATCTGGTTGTACTGCAGTGGGTGGTCAGACACTTCCTGGGCCCCTCTTCAGAGCTCTGCAAGAGCAGCCCTGGTTACTGACAGATACTGCTCAGTCTCCAGGGCCCACGTGATACTGTTCCAAACCAGAAATGCCAAATCAAATCACCAGAGGCATTTGTGCCAGGAATCACGTAATTCACATTTTTCTTTCCCACAAAGCATATTTTCTAGATAGCTCTCTCTCGAATGCCCTCCGCACTGTCACTGCCAGAAGCAGCCAGGCTCACTGGCTGCACTGTCAGGAGCTTGAAATGCTTTCATTGCATTAAATACTTAAATCCACTCACTAGGATGGTAAAAAGGCTGCAAAAAAGAAAAGTTTGCAGAAGGAGAGAAAGCACAAGAGGAGGTTAAAACCAAGCAGTAACTTTAAGGAGCCATAGCAATCGGTGACAGCAGGAGACTCCAGGTACCCATGCAGACAGCACTAAAACCTTAGACACAGGCATTTTCATACTCTCCCACTGAAGAGAGTATAACAGCATTAAAAGAAAAGAAAAAAAACCCCACAACTTTACTACAATTACATGAGTGCAACAGTGAAAAATAACAAAAGCAGCTTGGCATTTTTATAAGACAGTTCAAATAAAAATTAATGGTACATGTAATAATAATTCCAAGTGTATTTTGTTTCCATTTATATCCAACTAAGAGACAATTTTTGGTGCATGTGGTTTTACAGCTCTGTGTATATGCAGCAAAGTAAAAATTCTGCACATGGGAAATAAATAAGTGGCTATATGACTGGTTGACAGCAAGATTTGTAGAGCTAATTAGTTCAATGAATAGGAAAGGCACTTAAAACTAACAGCTCATCAAATAGTTCTTCATACAAGAGATATCTGTCACCCTGCCTGTGCTGAATAAATATTTTTACTGTCTTCCAAAGATCAATGCCAACAGAAGCAAATAAAACCAGAACAAAACAACAGTAAAAACCACCAAAGCCCAAAGAACCTCACAGCCAGGCTGACCTCACCAACAGCAACTCCATGGGATCACAGAATCATCAAGGTTGGAGGAGACCTTCAGGATAATCCAATCCATCTATCAACCCAGCACCACCATAATCACTCCTAAACCATGTCATCAAGTACCTCATCCAGACATCTCTTAAATACCTCCAGAGATGGTGACTCCACCACGTCCCTGGGCAACTTATTCCAATGTCTGACCATTCTTTCAGTGAAATCTCTTTTTTTAATCTGAACCTCCCCTGGTGCAATTTGATTTTTTTTTAATCCTAACCTCCCCTGGTGCAACTTGAGGCAATTTTCTCTCAGCCTTTCACTTGCGACAAGACAGCAGAGGCTGACCTTCACCTGGCTACACCCTCCTTTAAGGTACGAGACAAGACAGCAGAGGCTGACCCTCACCTGGCTACACCCTCCTTTAAGGTAGCTGGAGAGACTGATAAGGTGCCTGCCAGACTAAACAACCCTAGTTCCCTCAGCCAGTCTTCACAGGACAAGTTTTCTAGACTCCAGCTCCCTTGCCCTTCTCTGAACACCTACCCCTGCTACCACACCATTGCTGATACAGTCCAGGGTGCCATTGGCCTTCTTGCCCACCTGGGCACAGTGTTAGCTCATATCCAGCTGGCTGTCAACCAACACCCTCAAACAAAGCCCCTCTGTCCCCAGCCTGTAGCACTGCCTGGGGCTGTTGTGACCCAAGGGCAGGACCCAACATGAACCCCAGGAGTTGTCCTCAACCTGTCCAGATCCCTCTGCAGAGCCTTCCTGCCCTCCAGCAGATAAACACTCCCACCCAGCTTGGTGACAGTGGCAAACTTACTGAGCATGCACTCAATTTCCTCATCCAAGTAATTGATAAAGTTATTAAACGTGACTTGCCCCAATCTATAGCCCTGGGGAGCCCCACTGGTGACTGTCCATCAGCTGGATGGAGCACCATTCACCACCCCTCTCTGGGCCCAGCCATCTAGCCACTTTCTCACACGGCTGCAGGAAATACCAAGTTACCTTTTGCTCCAGCCAAAACCAGTTTCCTGTCATCTGAGACAATGAGGGTCAGCCATGGCTATTTATACACCCTTAATTCTCTAAGATACATGAATACTCTTCTTGGTTTTAGCATGAGGCTGGAGGTCACCATCTCGGCTAGTCAGACTGTGTCCAGTGTGGGTTGTACCACACTGTGCTACCACAGCCCTGAATGAAACGACGGGTAGGGAAGAGAAGAGTTCCCACAGCCTCTCTGGCTCTCTGTCCTGCCAGACTCCAATCACTGGCAGCCTGCTGGATTTGCTGCCACTCAGGATGTCTCTGCAGGAGGCCCTGGATGCATTTCAGCAGAGGACATGCATTAAACTACCAAAGCAGCCACCTCTTCCCTTGCTGATCGCTGTGCATGCAGCTGGGACTGCAGGAGAAAGCAGAACTGAGGGCAATTCTATGCCTTGCCTCAGCCAGTGTTACCAACAGCCTGGGGCACCTCACCACCAGGAATCCAGGAAGGCCTGCAGAGCCCCTGAGGCAGCCATGTGCCAGGCCCCTTCCAAGACTCAGGATTCTGAAGCAAAGCATAGACTCTGAACAGAAGATTTGGGCCTAGGATGAACCAAGTGCTGCTCCTGCTGCTGCTGCTAGAGAAGTCAGAGGAACTGGGTCTTTAAAGGGGCTAGAAAAACTCATCCCTTGCTTCTGCATTGAAAATCTGCACTCCCACTTCCTGAGCAGCTGTCACTGACATGAAACTGCAAATCCACAATGCAAAGCACCTTGAAATTGGTTCACTGTTGACTGAACTGCTTGTCCCAGCAACTGAGAGCTGGTCGCAGTCCACTGTCCTGATTCAGATCCTGCTGTTTACTTCCTTTGTGCAAAGCCAGGCCCAATTCATACACCTCAACCTATTTCAGACCCCACTGGAAGGGAAAAAGATAACACTTTTTATCTGTTTGCAAATTTTCTCATGCCACACCTTGTGAATCAAGCCCAGCACTTCACAGCTACTGAAGAGCCAGGAGTCTGTAGCACAGCTCCCCTGAGCCAGCTGCAAACTAGAGCATTTCTGATGTCCATGAAACATGTCCTGTCACAGAGTGTAAGAACTGTGTGTGCTCCTGTTGAGCACTGAGTCCTTCCTTGTGTGGCTCTCTGTATCATGCTGAAAATTATGATTAATTAGGAAGACAGAACACATCCCCAAAGTGCACTCAGTAGAAATGGCAACACCTCGTGTAGACATTTGAGGTCAACTAATTTTCCTGGTTCACTAGAGAAGTGTTGTTTCATCAAACACAAACAGGTTCAAGCAAGTGCTTTTGTGTTTGGGGGCCCAAGGGGGCCATGTACTGCAGATTAAGGAAACAATCATGCTTTGAACTAATAACAGATTAAGTGATAAAAATCAAGAGTGTGCTAGGAAGGATACTGGTAACACTGTGTTTCACCTGGGTTTTTAAAACCCACATCTATCACCTTATTCAATCCCCCTCTCTAAAAAAATTGGGCTCTCAGGGATAGTTTTATTCCTCAGGAGGACTTGTATGAAATACATCATTATGAGAGGTTACAAGACATTGTTCTGGGCAGAACATTTAGTTACACTCAGCAAAAAAAAAAAAAGAAAATACTTGTCTATCTTGTACTCTGATGCAGAGGAGAAAGAAATATACTAAGTTAATAACAAACACCAAAATAAAGAGGGAAAATAAAGCAGCAAGGAGCATGCACTGAGGGCAGGCTCCTGAAGCCAAAATCTGTCCTCCTTCTGACAGCATGCACTGAGTGGGACAGAGGAGGAAAAGGATAAAGTTTAGAAGCAGCTGGTTGGAGGGAATCACTCCCACAAACATCACCAGACAATGCAACTCCCTCAAAACGACCCTGAGAGCTACTTTCCATGTGGTCATAAACAATTCTACCCCATTTCCAGCAGCTCCTGCCAGCTAACACCAGCAGCACTGTCCCTGCTACAGCGAAATGCAATCATGTTAAATAGTCCAAAGTAATTCATGGCTTATATAGTTTTACTATTGACATTCAAGTAAACCATCAGCTCCTCTGGCAAGCAATATTTGTAATTGATTTGAAATTGCAATATACCTATTATTCAATCAAATCAGTTTTGCAAACGAAATTGATATCTGAAACCATTCCAAGAGACATAATGAGACTGTAGTAGCTACATGTTTAAAAGAGGAGAAAAAGTAAACCATCTGTTTGCTTATGTTTAGTAATAGAAAACATACCCTTGCCATCTCTTTTGATTTTGCCACTGTACTCCTTTGAAGAAAGAAAAATGCTCCTTTCTCAGAAGAAAAATGCTCAGGCTGTAGGCTTTCATCACACTCCCCAAATCTTAGTCCTCTTTTACAGCAAATCACTGCAACTCTCTTCATCTTTTTATGCCTATAATCTAGAGTTCCAAGCACACTCGTGGATATAAAGGCCATTTGGGACAAACATAAATTGATAAAACATTGGCCTTGTCTTCTAAGCATTTCAAAATGATGACACACATTTCAGTATTTGAATTCTTCTAAACCTGAGGCACAATAGTGACTGAGAGCAGAACTGAACAAACTCACATCTTAACATTTATTCGTGATTTAATTTTTAACTCTTTGTCAAATCTTCCCAAACTTCCCTAATAACCAAGCAGTACAACAGGCATATTTCCACCAAGATACTGAACCCAGCTCCTGAAAACATGGGATGAAAACATGGCAGGAAAAAAGGTTAATCATAGTTTCCATTTTACTGTCCCAGCACTACCACTGCTCCCACCTCATTCAAGGACTTTTCAGCTTGGCTCAGGTTATGAACACGACCAAAGTCCACATTCACAACTCGTATCACTCATGACAAATTGTTTCTGCTGTGCTCACCCTCTCATCTTGAATTCCTGTGTGTGAAAAGGTGGACATGGCCAGCCCTGCAGCTGTAATTAAGGTTCGCTGAGCTGCTATTTCCATTATCAAGCCCAATTTTCAAGGTTTAATAAGTCAGCAGTTCCAATTGCACAAGTTATCAGCAGAGTCACAGTTTGTGCTTATCTGTTTATAAAAGCACAGTTTAAATCCACTCAGCTGCTGCGGAATCAGAGATCTATAAACCATGGCCTGCATCTTCATCTGTTTAGGACTCACATGCTCTGAACACCAAATTTTCCTCTGGCAAAAGCACTCAGAAGTGTGTTTCGGGGAAGGCATTAGAAACACCTCCTGTCTAATAAATTCAGGGCTTACTCCCATCTCTCCCTGTTTATTCACACAGTCTCCAGGGAACAGAATGAGATATTTACTCAGTTGTGACCCAAGCATGCCAAAATTAAGCAATGTTATAATTCAAGGTGCACCAACCTTCATGACTTGATTGTGTCAAGCACTTAGAACAG
This sequence comes from Acanthisitta chloris, assembly GCF_000695815.1. NCBI lineage: Eukaryota > Metazoa > Chordata > Aves > Passeriformes > Acanthisittidae > Acanthisitta > Acanthisitta chloris. Next base: position 72,898 of record NW_008692098.1, read on the forward strand.
GTGAGACCTGTAAGACACATTGCACAGCTTCACAGGGAGCTCATGGGGTAAGCTGGGCTGACAGTCTCTGAGTGTGCCACTGCCACAGGGGTTGTGCCTGCTCCAGGCTCACAGCAGGGTCCCAGAGCCAGAGGCAGGGCCAGTGCCAGCAGCCTCTGCCCATTCCAAGGGATTTAACTCAACCCCACTGCCCAGCACACAATGAGAGGTGTTTGGAGTTGTGCTGAAGACAGATGCCCAGATTGGAAACCTTTGAGTTGGTACTACCCAACAGAACAAGCCCCAGGGCGGCGGGAAAAGAGAGTACAACTCTTTCCAAAATTAGTAATTCCCTTGCAAACTCTTCCGTCTCCTCAGTGATGCAAAGACCAGGTCTGCATCTGGCATCCAGGGCCCAGCATACTTACCATGAACACAGCCAGCTTGTTACTGCTTTTCCCCTTAATCACTGAGTTAGGAGACAACTACACCATGAAAGGAAAAGGTGTAAGTTTGGCAAGTGTAAAAGAATGCATAAAAATAGGTAAAAATGCTAAATGCAATATGTAGATGTGCAGAAATGGAAAAGTCTGGAAAATGGCAGATGATCCTTCATATCCAGACCTGCTCCTGGGCTCAAAACACTCTGGTATCCCCAGCAGTGCAGTTATGGGAGATGTAAGAGTCACTGATGGGTGACAGGCCACCATCCAGCCAGTCTGACTTACCACACTGTCCAGATCCAACAGCGAGAGAATTCATTTCATCCTGTGTAAGAAACAGCACAAGTACCTGAAATGAAACATTGGGGGAGACATAATCTTTTTTTCCCCCACCAAAACCATTCATATAGAATATATAGGGTAAATAAAGGAAATAGCTAATGTACTTTTTGTACCATAAAGCAAGACAAAATTCCTAAAAGCTAAAATTTTCGAAGCAGTGTAGGTAGTTCAGGTGCACAAGACCCACAAAAGTGCAACAACTTGGCTGGGTAATTTCTGAAACACCAACTCTGGAAGAAAACAGATATGAGCAAAGTCTAAGATAGTGAAAGCCAGCACAGGCCTTTCCACTCAGGATGTAACATCAGCTGAGATCTGACAGCTTTCATCTTTTCAGTTGTCAGAGTTTTGGCCTCTGCAAAAAGGGAATCCTCCTGCACAAAAGAGAAAATTCCTTTAATTTTTTAATTAATTAATCTCAGCCATGATAATGAGACCCCAAGCCATGAAGATGCTTCTGTCTCTGCTGGTCCCAACACTCAGTGACTCCCTCTTGTCTCAGAGGTGCCTTGGTGGCAGAGAAGGAAGTTCCTGTCTGCCCCAGAAGTGAGTAGGCTTGGGAGAGCTTGATAAAACATCCAGGAGCTGCTCTGCCCAGATTTGTGTCCACTGGTTAATAGAAGCAGTGCAACCCCAGGCAGCAGTGGACCTTCCTGCACGGAGCAGCTGGAGGTGAACCAGGAGGGAGGCTGAGCTCATGTGATGAGCCATGTGTGTGAAGGCAGCAGCATGGCTCATCCACAGTGAGAGGAGGTAAGCCTGACAGAGGCAAGGGCAGCAATGTGGATGTGTTTTGTCAGTAAGCCACATAAAATGCATGCCAGCACAGAGAGGGTGTTCAGAGTTTGGTCCACGTATGATCATGGAAGAAAAAAAAACCTGATCAGAGTACTGTACCCTGTATCTTTCTAGAGCTTATTACAGAAGTAGAATTTACTATTTTGGAGTCAGTTCCTTCATCTAATACTATTCTGGTCTTAAGATTATTTTAGTTTGGAGTAATTCCTCCAAACTAAAATACCAAACAAAATAAATCCAAACTGCTGCAGCCCAGCAGTAACATATCCACAAGGGATTGAGGAAAGCCTTCTGCAGTATGGAAAGGAGTGGAAAATGATTAGTGAAATATTTCAAGAATAAAAAAGTCCAGCCTTGGTAGTAATCTTAATATAACAAACAATCCTACTGGTATAAGCAGAATGTCCATTATCTACTTATAAGGTGACTTTTAGTCTTCGATTTTTCTTCCATACTAGTGAGAATTCAGAGTATCTTCTCTCAAGCAAGTCTAATTATAACAGTAAAAATGAGAATGAAATACTCAAATCAAGGAAATTGGTTGTTCCTCCTACATTGACACACCTCTTGGTTGAGCTGTGATTGTGAAAGCAAATAATGATGAAGCACATCAGAACTGAGATGATGAGCACATATAACTTGCTCAGCTATCTTCACTGTTATGCAATGTTCAATATTGATTTTGATTCAACTAGACTTCTATTGGAGTTATCTGTTCCAGCCAGCTGCCAAATGTACCTGCTCAGTAATATGTCCAAATTCATTAACAGTTTTGTTTTAATAATATTTCATTTTAAAGTTTAATTTTATCCACACATTAGCTTCATATTACTTATGCAAATAAAAGCTTTATGGCTATATTAGCAATAATTCATTATCATTCCCTACTGGCTTAGTGAAGGAATTTGTAACTTTGGAGTACATCCAGAGCTTTTAATTGAAGATACTAAGGGAAGCCTACATTTAGTTAGAATCATTTGCACATACTAATTAAATATGATTAGCATAAGTCTCTCAAACTCTTTCAAAGATAGATTGTCTAGGATAGGACTTTTCCTTGAGTCCTGTCTGAAGGATACTGTGTGAGGATGGAATCCAATAAGCAACCTGGGGGAGAGAAGCTGTGACTGTTGGAGCTGCGATCAAGACAAGAGGCTGATCTGAGACTGAAAGCTACTTCTCCATCCTCACCATTACAACAGAGCTAATACTTCTCCCTTTCTCATCTGTCTACCCTGTATCATCTCTAAGCAGAGGGAGAGAGGAAAGCAGCAGCTCTATCTAGTGTGATTTCCCTCCCAGGGACTCACTCCAGACAAAAAGAGATAGCAGGGAAGGAAGGAGAGGCCAAGACTGTGTGGTCAGATTGCAAAACCTAGAATGTTTTAGTTGCAGGGACTGAGGGAGAATGTTTTGCTGGAACTTTTTATTCCTGTTGCTTTACATCTTCACAACTGGTCCCAGGTAGGGAACCTAAAATGTATAACATAGAATACTGCAATTATATGGAATTAATCATAACTACCTGCTGTGTATCACCACAAAACTCCTGCAGGGCTGGGTCTTCTTTGTTCCAGTGTTTCTATCTCCACTCCAAAGGTGGAGGACTGGACCCTAAACTACCTCAAAAATATATTAAGAAAATTGCGTTGAGGATAATCTATTCTTTGTGCTCTAAATGAGCTCTTGTTGGATCAGGAACTGACTCATTTACTTTAGTATGTCCCAAGTCACAAAAAGACTGTAGGTTTCTCCCCATCTCCTATAAAATATGTTTTATTTAGTCAGTTATATTAGTAAAAAGCAATCTAATTTCTAGGCCAAAGAGTAGCATAGCACAGGTATTAAAATCAAATTAGCATCGTGTCTGGGTGTGATCTCTAGCAATGAAAAGCACACACAGTGCTGAGTAATGAACACCATGACAGGTAGATGAACTTCTCTCTCCTGTCTCTCTCCAGCTTTTGCCCTTTTGATTTAGTTTAGTGGTAATCACGGTGTGTCCTTTAAATAGATGCATCAAAAATCAAACAGCAGTGCTTGCACACAATGAGCAAAGCTGCTCTCAGGAGCCAAGACCTACAGGTGGCTCCAGGAGATTCAGTCTGGGCTCACTGCACCTGCAGGTGTCTCCAGGAGATTCAGTCTGGGCTCACTGCAGATTTCCCACACACCAGCAGAGCCACTGCTACTCCACACCTCTGTTGCATGAGAGCAAACATTTTCCCAACCCTTTCTCCCCTCCATTTCCAGTGAGTGCCATGAGATGCCTCCCCATGCCCATGTGCACACGCCCGAGCAGGGAAGCCCCAGGCACCTGCAGCTCGTTGGGGAGGCAGAACTGTGATGGGCTTCCTCCAAAAACTCACTCCAGCCAGGTAACCCTTATCTCTGGGGGAACCACAGTTTTCCTCATAAAATACACATATACCAAAAAGAGAAAGGGGAGGGAGTGAATAGATCTTACAGCTCAACTCCACATTGACTTTTTCTTTCCTCACAACTACAACTTTACACCACAGCATTGAATTAGAGTGTTTGATCCAGGATGATAGGTGCTTTTGATTGCCAACTAGTGAAAGCTGAAAGGAATCTTTTAAATTGTGCCTCGAATCCACCTTCTGAGATAGAAACTGACTGAAAACATATTTATTTGGGCATTAAAACAAGACATGCACAAAACAACAACTGCTTTGAAAAATGTATTTCCACCTTCTCCCCTCCAGAGAAAAGAGCAGCTTGCTCTTCCCTGCCCTGTGCCAGAAGCTCTGCTCCCAGGCCCCAGCTGTGCAGCACACAGAGTCACTGGGAAAAGCAGTGTGGATTTGTCTGGATAAGACTTTTATCCTTCAAAGGCCAGGGCAGCAGAGCACACAGACCACTTCTGCTTAACCCCTGAACTTTGAATCCTGATCAAAACCTTGGGCAGGTTGTGAGGTGTAAAACCACCTCTAAACAAAACAGGGCCAAAGGCTGCTGGACAGGGCCAGGATGAAGGGGCAGAATTGGCTCAGGTGCCAGCTGTGGGGGCTGCCTGACCCTTCCAGGGTGCAGAGCCTGTCTCTGCTGCACCGTGTGCTGCAGCAGCTCCAGCCCCAAAGTCAGGCTGGGCTGGCAGTAATTGCTCCCCTCACAGCTTGTGACAGCCCAGAGACAGCCTTGGGTCAGCCTGGGCACATTCTGACCTGCTCTGAGGTATGAATGGAATCATTTCCCTGCATAAAATGGGAGCTCTTAAAGGTGCAGTGATTTCATAGAGCTGAACTCAAATTCAGTCTGTTCAAGATTACTGTAAGGGAGGGATTAGAGGACTGCAGGAATCATTTCTTCCTCCCTGGTGTTTGTGTATCCTGTGATTCTGGCTGTATTTATAAGCTGCTGAATGGAGATTCAGAGATGATGGACAATCCAGAAGAAAGACAAATGAAATACAAAGCACCTCAGTGCTGTTCCAGGCTCACTGCTGCCAACAGTACTAGTTCTTCATCTTAAGTTAATAAATAGTACATATTTTATTTTATCTGAAGGAGCTTAATGTCCTTGTACAATTTCTGATCCATAATTCTTTCCCCTTACCTCACCCACCTGCTACCCCAAAACAAACAGCAGGATCACACACTGGATTAAACCACATGATCCAACAGCTAAACAAAAGGATCAATTAAAAACTCAATTCTCCACAGGCTTTCTGACAAAAATGCACACAGGACTATCCATGTATTTTTGGAACCACCAATATTCAAACCCATGACTAGGCCCTCTTTGAACACAGGCAGTTAGAAAACACTGATTGCCTGTGTTCAAAGAGGGCCTAGGATCAGCCTCTTACAAAGACCATGCTTTTTCTCTATCTATTGGAAAGCACTTAGGCACATCATTTCTTTCATCATCTCCTTACATTACAGTTCAGTAATTTTGCAGAATTTCATGCAAGGGGCCTGCTTGTCACCTTCCCTTCAGCCCTGTGACACTATTACTGCACTCACTCACCCAGAATCCTCCTCCAATCCACAAGGTGACCCTGCATTTTGCTTCATTTTTGTCCTGGTCATTTTGCCCCTCCTCCGAGCCCAGGTGGAGTCACAGATACCAAGACTGAGCTTACAATCATCAGGAAATGCAGTTGGAAGCACAGGAGGAGGCAGTGATTCCTGTCTGCATTGGTGTCCTGTTCCTGAGGTAATGGAATGCTCTGGTAGCATTACAGGTGTGTATTTACAACATTTGGATACCTGTGGATTTCCCAGCCCAGCAGCTGGGCAGTGTTCACTCAGCACATCCATATGAGGGCTTCGACCACCAGCACAACTTCCCTGCAGACACCTCTGTCAGACAGGGGACAGCACAATCTTCCTGAGCTCTGCCACCACTGTCACCACAACCAGCAAGAGACGCAGCACGGGCAGCACTGGGAGCTCTGGGAAAGGGCCAGCCTTGAGCTGAGGCCTCCAGAGGTGATCCCAGCACCACATCTGTGCTGCCCTTGGCAGCACATCTGCAGCATTCAGGAATGTCCCTGTCCCCTTGGGGGACTGGCACGGTGAGAGCTCTCTGCATGGCCCTGGGAAATCGCTTGGCTACCTGCAGCTCAGGTCTGTTGATAGCCATTGCACTTCTCACTGCAGAGTGGCCAGGCCTTCCCAGTGGGGAAGAGACCAGGAAAAAATTCAGTTGGCTGATCTTGGGGTTCTGCACCTCAGTGAGGAGCTGGGAGTGGAATAGAGGGACAAACGGAGAGCACACTGTGCAGTGGCTGTGGCTGCCCCAGAATCTGAGTCCTGGTGTCAGGATTTTGGGATGAACTTCCCACCCCCAGTGTTTAGCTACAAAGTGGATGAGTAAAGAATGCTAAATTACATGCAAGTCACATTAAGAACAATCAGTTGCATGTAATAAGGAATCTAATAGTTCATAAATGAGATGCAAATTCATTTTTACGGGTGCACTATAATAAGCCAATTATTTCAGAGTTCTTCAATTATGCAGTTTCAAAAAGCTGAATTACTTTAAAGTTTTTTTTAAGAAGCTTTAGGTTTTCTATAGCTTATAAGGAAAAGAAAAAACATCTGCTTTGCAAGCAACAGAAAAAAAGGCAACCAAAACCCAACCAGCAAACATGGTGCCAAGATGCAAGCAGGACCAATACAAACATAGAAGAATAAGCCAGCTGGCAAACCACAAGTGTAACAGACATGCAGACATGGAGCTGTGTTCCACCCAATCCCAGCCCTGCAGAGCCCCAGCCTGCAGCACACTGGGGTGAGATGAGCCCTGGGGAATCTCCAGAGCAGCAGGATTTACCAAGCCTATGGCCAGCACTGGTACTGCCACTCATTGCGATGTCTAACCACCCCTCTGGGACTGTTGGCATTCAAAGACTGAAAGGATGTATTTTCCTTTGAAAAATGAATCGGTGCTGAGATGTTCTTCCTGAATCATCCTGCACTGTTGTTCTTTCAAGAAACTGTGGACAGGAGAAAGTAGGTGTCACTTCGGTTAAAAAAAACCCCAACAAACTAATTGAGAAGATCATGCAAAGGCATAACGATTCTCAGTTGTGCATTGTGTGTAAACTGTGAAATACTGCAAGAACCCAGCCAGACTGCCTGGCCTGTATGGTGACACAAAATGTACCCTGCACCAATGGACAAGGCAGAGAAGCTGTGTCTGCCCCATCCCTGGAAGTGTTCAAGGTCAGGTTGGATGGAGCTCTGAGCAGCCTGGCCTAGTGGAAGGTGTCCCTGCCCATGGCAGAGGGGTGGAAAGAGATGATTTTTAAGGTCCCTTCCAAACCAAACCATTCTATGATTCAATGATTCTGTGATTTGGTTTCAGGCCCAATTTGACTTAACACTTTTTACAAAGTCATGCCCCATTTAGGGAAATTTTGCAGAATTAAAGCAAACCCACTGTCTTCCAATAGGTGACACAGTGTCACTGGTTACTTCGAGGAATGTATTGCTAATGGTTACTTACACAAATGAATGCAAAACCAGTGAAGGAGCAAACCTCCCTTTGCAATTTTATGCCTTTTTGAGGCTTTTGCTGCACTGATTCCTGTATTAGTGTTTTTCTTCAGGGCACCTCACTACTAAGCCTTGGCAGTTGATACAACATGGCTTGCTTTTGGTCTGTGATTTTCAGCTGGGACAAAACTGTTCAAATGCTGTATGGGCAGTTCCCATCTCTAATATAACTCTTTGCAATTCACAGAGCCACAAAACAATCTACAGAGGTGGATCACAAAGGCATTGAAATATCAGAATTGTTCAGGGCTTGGCCACAAAACAATAATGAACTCAGATTGAACACAGCCATGTACAGTTGTGAAGTGCTTCACTTCATCCTAGTTTCTGTCATTAATTTACCCTTTTTCCACACAGCAAATGCACACACATGAGCCGAGGAAAGGGCTTCCCTTCCTGCACAATGAAAAGCTGTATTTTTCAGCCTTTGCTTGCAAATTGTTTGGACCAACTGCAATGTGCAGACAAAAGTAAAAGCACTCTGGGACATGCAAACTGCAATGCAATGTAGTCTGTTCCTCTGCCCTGAAGGCTGCCAGTATGCTTACATCAGTCAGCCTAGCAAAAGACTCAGCCTCCATTTGGGCAACTTGTCTTAGTGTAACTTCACCAGCAAAACTGTTCCATGAGTTTCCCTACCCTCACAGAGCTCTGTTTAAAGCCCTAGAATTACAGGATGCTGAAAACTAGGAAAACTCATTTTCCTCCCTTCTCCATGCCCAGTGTAAGCCTTTATCAGTTTTGCTACCAGGCCTGGTCTGTTGTCTCTGTCAAATCCTCCTGGGGAGAAGATTCCAACAGGTCAAGTTTCTGAATAGCAGCAAAAGATAAATTATAGCATAGTCTTCAACACCATTTAAGCTGTTCAGAGATAGTAAAAACCGACATCCAATTGTTTAGCTCTGAATATGGTTTTTGACCAAGTCTTAGAACAAATGTACAGTTTGAATACATTCCTATCAAAATCCATGTGTACTGTTTGCAATGGGAAAATGTTGTTCATTTTAACAAAGATCATGTTGAAAAGCAGAAATATTAAAAAAAAATGTTGTGAAGTGTCTAACATCTAGATCAGGACTTCTGTGCCTAGAGCCTGCACAAGACTCCAGAGTGGCTTTGGAGAAGGACATCACTGAGCAGAGCTGACTCCAGAGCAGTGTCTGAATCTGCAGCCAACTGACCTTCTGGGACAGAATCATTTTAATATTATTCTGGCCTTATAATGCTGTAAACTATATCATGAATACATACATCAGTCTCGGGTAAGAAGCTTAATAATAAATTAGTTAATTTTTTTCCTTTAGCCAAAAGGCAGTGCAAGCCATAGCTTTATTTACAAAAGGTTAAACATTCCTTTAATTGGATTGCTGATATTTAAGTGTGCAGCAGAATATCCTTCAGTAGTGTCCCTTTTATTTGTGACTGGAGAAGTGCCTAGAGAAACGCCAAGGGAAGCTTTCATTTTAATAAAAAAGAGAAGCTTAAGATCCCTTTGGAGGCTTATGTTACATCTCAAAACTACCATGAACTAATGAATTTAATCTAAAATGTCCCCAACAACAGGACTGAAGGGAAATTGCAATCCTGGTGCAGCTTGACCAAGCTGATTTTCTGCGTGTTAGCCGTTGTATCTCTGCGCTTACATTCTGTTCAGAATACAAGCACACACATCTAAAGATTTTTGTCATTCAAAAGATATTTTTCAATGAGAAATATGGTTGCCCTACAGCATCCTAAAGACACTTCAAAGAACTATTCGTGTCAGAAACTTGCAAATAAATAGGGCAAAAGGGAAATACTCAGCCCCTCCTCCTGCAAGTCAGTGCTTTGGAAAACATTACACACCAAAATTGTACTGACTGGAAGAAAAACAGCTCCTCGTTGGCTCATCCTAGGGCTGAGCTGGGGACCTCATTCTGCATGGTGCTGGGAACTGAGTGCACTCAGCACCACCAGCTCAGTTATTATCTCACAGTTGTTATATGCACAGTGTGGGAGTCTCCTGGGAGAGTGGCTAATGTACACTTTGCCTCCCTAGAAAGCAGGGTGGGAATTTATGAGGAAAGAAAATAGGCCCTATAAATTACACAAAGGACCTTTAACTGGAGGGATAGGTTTCATTACTGGAGCATGTTACTCGATGGTCAAAATTGAAAACAGCTTCGAGAAAGTGAATTGCACTTAAATTACCATTTGGGGGAAAAGGAAAAGAGAAACAATTTCAGACACAGCCTTAATTATCTGGGCCAGGTAAAGCACAGTTCCGAGTTTGCACTGACACAGGAAGGGACCAGCACGTAAGTTATCATCCACCAGGCCCCTGGACTTTGAAATTGCATTTTGCTGTCCCAAATGTGATAATTGGATCATTGCTTTAATGCTACAATGGATTTGAGAGCCAGCATCTACTTATTTCACCTCTGCCTTAGCCTGAGTCTCTAATGCTTGCGCAGTGGTTGAGCTCCAGCATTCAGCAGCTGAAGAGCTACGAGAGAGGAGAGCAAGAACTGGAGAAATAAGCACAAATACTCGAACAATCTCAAAACCAGAAAGCATAGCAAAAGAATCCCTGATTGCATTAAAGGATTCATTCATTATTTTCAAGCCACTACTACGATTTTCAGAAATTTGAAGTTGGCAACCATGAAGTTTCCAATTCCATCATCATACTACTTGGAAAGGGGAAGTCTCACCAGTCACAAAAATCAAGATCCAGGTTTCTTGCCACCACAGACCTTCAAATATAGCTGCTGGCACTTAGACCCTCTTGGGGTGAAAGAGTCCCAATTCAAACAGAGCACTTGGCATCAGTGTGCCTGTTCCATCACACTGCTGCTTAGAAAGATATCCAGAGAAAGGAAAAAATACTTCAGTTTGAAAACATTTGGAATGGTGTTCTACTCCAAAATGTCAATTGCTTTTAATTGTGGATACAATATTTAAAACTACTCAAGACAAAAATAAAACGTCTCATTTTAGGTTAGGCAAAGCATTCATTCAGCCTCAAAACCAATTTTTCCCCGTAATAATTTTGTTTTCTCAATCATTCTAAACCAACCCTCCTGGTCTGGTCTGGAATGAAAACAGGTTTTTAAAAAGACTCTTACTTATGCAATGTTTATCCTCCTGTCCTGCTGCAATTCCATGTCCAGCTCATGGAAGTGGCAGCTTCCTGCTTGTGGCACAAAACCAGTGAGGCAAAAAACCCAACCCTGGCAATATCAGCTTTGGTTTCTTCTGTTCTGTGGTCACATATTAGTCCTTTGAGTCATTATTATTTGACTCCAGTCACCACACTCTGCAGTGGATTTTTACATTTAATGAGGTTGCAGGCTGCTGCTTTTCACTATTACCCTTAATCAAGTTTTATTGATTACTGGGACACAGCATCAATGAGACAACATTACAAACAAATGGAAAAGCTGCCCAGAAGCTACTGGTAAGCTTTTGTGTTCTAGAAAAAAACACCCAATCTTAAAAAATAATGTCATTGCCTTTCCCATTCAATCCTGTGTACTCCCTGCAAGATAATCTGGTGATCCTGCACTACATTGTCACCTGTAATCCTGAGAGTCCCTGGCTGAAAAGCTGCTGGATGTGGAGCCTGAACATGCATGGATGCAGATGCAGAGCCAAAAGCTGGAGGCAGGAGCATCACATACTCTCAACTCCACGTGGGCAAGTAAAAAACATGTTCCCTTATACAGCCTCTACCCAACTCAGGCTGCAGAAGGCTGAAGGAAAGGTTGGTGAAACACAACAGTTATCTTGTAGTTTTCTACAACTAACTCAATCATCTAAGAGTTAATGGCATAGAAATCACCTGGCCAGGTGCTATCATAGGTTACAGAAAATTAACAACTTAGAAAAAGTGACCAGTTATTCTCATTATGGTTAAATTAAAATGCATTTAGTGTTCTAAATTATTTGTATTACAATCCAGGGGTTAAATCACCTAAATTGTAAATCCTTCATGGCAGCATATGTATTATCAAGGTAATGCTAGAACAGCAAATAAGGGAATTGGGGAATTTAAGATACAAAATATAGTTGTGCCTGAGGGATTGAGCTAAGCAAAAAATAAAAATCTCTGCTAGTTCTTAAATGTTCATTATTATTTAGAAATCCTGTTTGAATGGAAGCAGTGACAGCAGTGACCCACACTGATGTGTATTTCCATGGACAGTGCTGTGACAGGGAATGAGCCTGTTTTCAAGTCAAGAGTCCATTAAACACTACAATCTGTTAATATACAGGCTCTAGCTCATATTATCACAGCAATCTTCAAACTCTTCCCATTCTTTTATAGATATAAATTGCAATTTCCCAAGACAGTTCAAAGTAACGAAAGAGTTGCTGCTACTCTGCCTCTACCACTTTCAAATCTTCTCTTTCTTCCTGAGGATTACTTTTGCCATGGGATATTCCATGCCTTGTAAAAACACTCTTCAAAGAAAGCATGGTTGAACTCTTGATTTCTTGATCATAAGATTCCCTACTGTATTGCATAAGATTAATGACTAACTGTTTTCTACAAAGAACAAACACATAATAAAGGGTTGTCTGCATGGGGTAGAAAAAACTTCCTTAATTTCGTATAATTTATGACTGCCTTATGCCATGGAGAAAATGGATCTCTCCCTTTGCACCTAAGCAAACCTCCACAATTAATAGTCAAGAAAAAGAAAACATAACTCTCCTTCATGCAATTACAGTGATCTACAAAGGATAATCCTGTCCCTGCAGTTCAGAATGACCAGTCATTACAGGAGTTAGATTTAAGTAAATAAACCAACTCTACCACAAAATGAAGTGCATGGGAAACATACCAAAATTGTGTCATTATCTTGATTATTTCATCCACCTCTACAGTCTTTCTTCAGCTTCTGGTCATTGTTCTGAAGAAAAGAAAACTTTTATTTTGCATTGCTTTAGATTCAATGTGTTCCTTCCTGTGAGACTGTTGGATAGTGATAACAGTCCCCCAACAGGGACACGGGTGAAGAGGAACTGGCTGGCACTGCTGCTGTTCCCACACCCAGCCTTGATTGAACCAGTGGTGTGAGAAGCACTTGTAGAAGAAAGAGCAACACGAAGCTACCTGTGCCCCAACCCTGGCACTGAGCAAACCCCCAGTGCAGCCCTGCAAGGCCCCAGTCCACATCCAGCAGTGAGTGAATCCCTCTGACACACTTTGGCTGGGGATGCAGATGGGTTGAGAAATCTGAAGAGGCAGCAGACTGTGCTTTGGAGAGCACTGCAGCCTTCAAAGGTCTCGTCCTATACTTGGGTATCTCATCATTGAGGACTGGGGGCACCTTGCTCACAGCTGTGCCACCTGGTAACACAGGTCCCAGTCCTTTCCCAGTACTCCTGCACTGGAAGTGCTGTGTCTAAGTGGCATTAACAGGGAACACTTTTTAGCTATCCACATTAGGATACAGCAGGGCAGAGCTCAATCAGGCATGGATGGGGAATGTTTTCCAGCTGGTACAGCTCATGCTCAGTGCTGGATGATTGTGTTCCATTTCTCTGCCCTTTGTTGCTCTTTGTTCAGAGATGGTGGGATGGAATTCACCATATCTTTAAACTGTCACTTAGTGACACAGCTGCAGTGCTCATGTACTTATCTTCTGGATTGCAGCTTTTTTTTCCCTGCTTTGTTTTTCCTACAATGTACATGTATTAGCAGCTTTCTCATGAATTTGCTTTTTTTTAATGTGTGCATTAATTCCTAAATTACAATGTGTCATATCCTTTCAACTGCTCATGAATGTCTTTGTAACTATGATATTTTATGGCAATTTAACTCTGGAGATTACAAATAAAATTATCAGCTAAAAACAGAATGATTAGTAAGCCAAGATAAATGCCGTAAATTAATCATAATTTCATACATTGTACCCAGGTTTTAAATTTTCATGTTAACATAGCAGATGCAAATTGTTGAGGTGAAAATAGTTGTAGCAATTTTAACTATACAAACTATCAATCCTTAAACACAAACAAAACACAGATGGGGAATTTCTAGCCAACCTTTCAGTCACACACACCTCCACAGAACAACAGCCATTTTTGAGCAGCCACTTGCCAAATAGCCACACCATAGTCACTGTCAGCTCCCGTTCTTTGGGTTTCCAGTTGCAGTGTTGAGGAGGGTACTAATGCCACAGCACATACTGCAGCCACAGTCTCCCCTGGTGAGATGTGAGCGAATGAAACTCACTTGTCTGCAGGCCTTGTTGGGACAGGACACACTGTCCCTTTTGAGTCCTGCAGTACTTGATCCAAGGGACAGGTTCTCCTTTAGGAAAAGGACCTTAGATGTGAAGAGAGCATTTTCTTCTGCAAAATAATGGCAGGAAAACTTTTAATACTAAGAGGAACAGATGTGTACCCTGACACCCTCTAACACAGAACACACACACTCAAACATATTCCTCCCATGTCCAAATACAGATGCACACACACTCCCTCACACAGAACACACACACTCAAACGTATTCCTCCCATTTCCAAATACAGATGCACACACACTCCCTTCACATTTTAAATTATATAGCATTGACTCAACTAGACAGAAAATGTGCAGGGTTACTCCCGGACAAAGATTAATCTTTCTTTGATCTATTCAATACTTCACATGCTCCACATTAGCTGGTGAGTATATATGCTTTGCCTTCAAGAATGTGATGTACTGTGCCATATATCATCGTCTAATTTATTGAGTGCACCTCTGCAGCATGTACTGTACATCCCTGCCCAGGGTCAAGATCACATGCCAATCTACAGTCTTGTTTTTCCCGGCCCTGGGACTCCTCCAAGAGCCACAACTCCTGTGATCTGTACAGCCAGCCCTGTTCACACCACTCAGCTTCACAGTCCTACATGGCTTTTTCTCAGAGCACATGTACAGTCAGCATAAGGCTGAATCAGAAACAATCCATGATACTCATTAAAGGCAATATCCTGGGGAAACCATCAAGTAAGAGGAAAGACACTACCCCAGCAGGAGCACTGGAACAAGAAAAGCACCTGGATCTGCACACTCAGACACTGGCACCTAAGCAAACTCTCCTGGCTTTAACAGAATGAAAACCCACTTGATGCAGTTGAGTTTTCCATTTGCCACACTCTCCTACTTGTATGACAGGTGTCTTTGAAAGATGAGGAAGTTGGGAGGCAGAAAGATGACCCTGGCTCACCCAAATGAGCCTCATCTTCAGAGAAGTTTCCATGGAAATGGAGCAGAACACACCCTCATTCTCACCCACATCCTCTCACACACCTGCTGTGCCCAGCACTCCTCAGTGTCAAAGTCAAGGGCCAAGAGGTGCCAACAGCCAGTGTTGTAAGAAATGAGAGGAGGGAAAACCAAACAGATATAAATACAAATGTCCTCTATGTGCAGTTCAGTTTGTTATTGAAGACCTAGGGCTTCTGCAGGGAAGGAGCCTGGAGTAATGTCCTACACTCTTTGCTCTAACCACAGAGCAATTAGTCTCATGCCATGGAATGGACAGAACACATTGTGGTGTGATTAAAAGGACTAACCCATGTATGCCTCACTTCAGTGTATGTACAAGCATTGCTGCCTACAGGTGCAGTTTGACAGAAACATGCTGCATAAATATTGATACTTGCTGTGATTAATATTGTTATTTATATTAGCAATGAATTGGGTTCACATAAAAATAATTAGCACAGCATGCATGGGTATTATTTGCTACTAATTGTATCACAGTTCATTTCGCCATCAGCATGTCACCAAGTCAATAACAACCAATGATTAATACAGGGATTGTCTTACTTTAAAATAATCTCCCTGTGTTAAGATGAAATGCTATTAGGAATTCCCTGGATAATTGCTTCAGGTGAGTTCCTGACCACAGTTACTAATGCTAACATAAATTGCAAATGTAAGGATAAAAAAGGTGCTACTCAGTGGTTTTGTTTGTCCATTTTCTGGCTTTCACTCTTTTCTTCATTATTTTCCTTCACATCCCCAGACTCAGGGCTGACTGGGCATGCCAAAGCATCTGCTCTACCATTCTGTGACTTCTCACCCCCAGCAGTCTGACCACTCACTCCAGGACCAAGTCAGTGTCATTCAAATCCCCCATCAGGGAACACCTTCCCCAGAGAGCTCTAGATGTTCTCTTAGAAAACATCTCACAGAACAGACAGACTCAGGCAATCGTGGCCCAGTCACACCACCCAGGCAGCAGTGTGAGTATAACCAACATGCAGTAACAGCAGCCAGGAACACCCTGCCCTGAGCTCTCCTGCATCTGCCCAGCCTCTCCCAGCTCCCTGGGCAGCTGATTCAACCACCCTCATTGCCATCTGCAAAGCTGGGACACTGCTGCTGCTCCAGTGCTCACAGGCTAGCAGGAGACTTTGTTTACTGGAGTTTGTGAAGAAAACTGAGATTTTGGGGATGAAATGAGTTGTCATCAGCTCTATTCTGCAAGATGCTAGCTCTGGCCTGGATCCAGCAAAGCACTTAAGCACTTGGTTATCCCCTAAAAGAGTAGAGCAACTCTGCCACTAACTGTATCACAGAAAACATAGTCAAAAGAGCTTAAAAAATAGCATGGACAAAATAGGGCAATGCAATGCAAACGCCGATTCCAAACACAAGAAAAAATGGTTTTCAAATAGGGCAATGCAATGCAAACTCTGATTCCAAACACAAGAAAAAATGGTTTTGTGTTGCTCCCAAGAGCAACCTTCTCACTGTTAGCTTCTGATGGCACCTGAAATATTTAAACAGATAAAAGTGGCCACGTGTCAAAGCTGGAATTAAAAAAACTTAGAAGAATGAGATTCACAGCAAATACAAACTTCTCTTTGGTCATCACTTATTAGTTAAGATGCACCTGGATGTAAGTTAATATCTCTTGCCAATCCTGGTGCGGAG
>NW_008692099.1:0-6124 GCF_000695815.1 Acanthisitta chloris
ACTACACCCACAGTCTTCCCCTCATCCCCCAGGCAGGTCAGAGGAGACCAGGTTGGTCAGACAGGACCTGCCCTGTCTAACCTGCAGGATGCTCCTAATTTATATTATTGAAGAATTCAGATGATTTCTTAGATTACAACTTTAGGAATTGCTTTTTGTATAGCAAATGTATTACATATATTGATAATGATTTAGCTCCAGGGCTTAGTGTGCTATAGATGAGATGGAAAAAGTAAGTATAAGGAAAAATGTACTAATGTTTGTTCTACAAAGTCAAATAAGTGATTTAGCAATTGGTAAGACACTTATAAATCACTGCAGACTGTGTTTTCAGCAAGCTTCTGGAAATGAATCTGCACTCCTGTTTAACATAGCCAGGCCTGCCCAGAGCACTTGCCTTACATAAATCAATTCTGTTCATACCCCAACTGCTGTAAAATGCAAGTCTTGATTCTCAAATTAAGGAGGAAGTGCTGAGTGCTGTGGAGAAGACATCCCACAACAGCAGCACAGAACCTCTGGTTTGTAAAAGAGGAGAGAACAGACCTTTCATCATGAAACTTTCTATGTATTATATCGTGTACTTGGTGATGATGATGCTATAAAAAAGGTGGTGTTAGGTCCTCAGTGAGTTATGGTTATATTTTAATGAGGATTTTTAATAATGTTGTACATAATTAAAGATAAAAAACATAAAAGCAAGGCCTAAATGTAGACAAGCAACACTGGAACTCTTGAAACTGAAGATACTGTGTTCACAATAAAAATTGCATTACTATGACATAGCTCCAATTTTTTTAATTCTCTTGTGTACTTGTCCCAGCTGAGAGTGTCAGGAAGTAGGGGTTGGAAAGCAGCTAAAACTCCCCCACCAAGCTCAAGTTGCTTTCTGAATAGTAAAATCAGTCAGATGCCTCTGGGTATGATAGTAGTGCAATACTACATGACAGACAATATTCTGTTAAATACCATTTTTGTAACTGTAACAAAGTATCTGTTTCTCAGTTTCTGTAACACTTGCTGGAGGTACATTACCCATATAATTAAGCATGATTAAATGATAATTGCAGTCTTTTTGCAAAGTAATTCCATGGTTGTTTATACTTTGCAGAAAGTAGATGGCATTTATTTTGCATGTGTCAAGGAAAAGCCCTAAATGTTAAAGTTGCTGAGGAATAATTGCCATAAATTTACAAAGGAATTACTAGGTAACATATGCCTGAAATTGAATAAGGTACTACACAAATTTCTATCAAGATGCAATTGTATTTTCAAAAAGACATTATTTTTGTATTATTTCTGAAAAAAGTCATGGCAAATGGAAACATCTGTATTCAGCTATGGGTGATACATTATTTAAGTGAGCTACCATGAGCTTTTATTTATAAAAGTGCTCTTTTGTCAGCACTACAGAAAACCCTTTTTACACCTAATTCTGGAGATGCACAAAGCATACACTGAGCCTCTTTTGCTTTGATATTTCTTCTTTTGAATAGGGATAATACCTCAGGCAAAGGGGAAGAAGGTCTGTACCACACTGTGTCACTTTACACATTAGAAAAAAGACTCATAAACACTGGCTTCATCTGCATTAGCTTCTTAGTTTGGATCAAGAGTGCACCTGTGAGGAAATCTGATGATCCGAATGCACTGTGCTTTGCTCCACATCCCCTGTGCAGTCTGGCATCAGGCATGGTGGATTCCTTTCAATGCAGTTAAACAGAAAGAAGTGGTGCAGAAGTGCTCCTAAGGCTTTCCAGTGAGCAGATCCAGGACAGAGCTAGGCTGAACAAGAACTTCAAAACTTGTTTCCTGAAGGTGTCAGATCCTCATCTGGCTCTTGGACTGTTTAGCCATGGACTGTGGGTCCACTGCAGACTGTGCTTGGAACCAGCTACCTCCTTCTCAGCCCTCCAGATGTTAGGCACCCTTCTCACCACTTGCTGTGGCTCAGCTGCCTGCTCAGCCACCAGCCTTCCTGGGTGGGAGGGTTATGTAGAGTCTTATCCAGTGCTTCACAGCTGCTGCTGTGTAGCCTCCTGGGCTGCTCTCTTGATCTGAGATTTGGAATGAGACTGTATTCTGGTGTTTCTGAAATCTCATTCCCTTCTGGAGGACATTTCAAAGGAAAACATATTTGTTTTAAATCTGAAGGAAACAATCACAAAATAATTCTAGAAGCAGAATTTCTCCAAAATAGATTTGGATATTTATCATTGTGATTTATATTTTCTTTGGGATAGTGTCTTTTTTTCTTTCTTTCTTTCTTTTTTTTTTTTTTGGTAAGGAATTATTTGCTTCCTCTTTGGGAACACCGTGCCCTCTGAAAGCAGTTAGTATTTAGTGAGTTCTTGCTCCTGATTTAAACAAGTATTTAAACATGGGCTCAACATTAAGCTGATGACTTATTTCAGCTTTATTAATTGTAAATAGTATTGGTCATAGAGCATCTTAGCTGAGCATCCAGGCTGAGACCTGGAATTGTTTGGATTGGAGAAGTTTCAGTGCATCTTATCCATGTTGATAACTGTCTGATGGGAACTGTGAGGGAGAGGGCCCAGATTCCTCTCACTGGTGCCCAGTGACAGGACAAGAGGCAATGAGCACAAACTGAAACCCATGAAATTCTTTGTGAACCTAAAAAGACATTTTTAATTTGAGGGAAGTTGTACACTGGAACAGGCTGGCAAGACAGGCTTCAGTTTCCATCCTCAGGGATATAAACCCAACAGCCCAGGACAGCAGCCTGCTGTGAGTGATGGTGCTTGAGTGGGGGGTGGGAGGGGTGTGGATTAGGTGGTCCTAGAGGTGACTTCCAACACCAACCAATCTGGGATTCTGTGATGTGTTTTACTGGACATGTTTCCTCTACCTGGACCATAGCATTGACTCAGAGATGATACAAAACTATGCTTTGTGCTGTCTAGCTCTTCTGAAATCTTACTGAAAAATGCACAGGTTGGAGCCCTCTTTTTTGTATATTTCTTTCCAAGTTACTTTTGCACTGAAGTAGGCTCATGCCCTTTCTTCTGTAGTGCTTCTGCCTAGTGAAGTGACTTATTTTCCCTTAAGACTTGTCTGCTTGGAAAGGCTGTAAAAAAATTTACAGAAAACCAAGATGAGTATTAAATACAAAAAGTCTCTTGAGGTGAGATATGTTGTGTATATCCTGCCACAGTCATGTAAAAATTACCACTCAGGTGCCTAAATCAACTAATTAATCCATACTACATTCATTATGATAATGAAAAGCTAATCATAGCTTATTGGCCTAAAAACAAATTCAAGTGAATGAGAGAACTTTCAGGGCTGGCTGGCAGCCCCAATCCAACATGCTTGAAAAGTCTGCTGGAGGTACCAAGCAGAACTGAGCAGTGACTGCAGGTAAGAACAAATCCATTAATTTTTGTTGTCATTTTCAAAGGCAATGACAAAATTGTCAGCCTTCTCTTGGTAACTAGTTAAAGATTATGTCAGTCTTCCTAAAACATTTATGCAAGCTTTTGTCCATTTCTATCTTTGCATGACATTTATGAATTCCTCAAATATTCTTATAAACATGTATTCTTATAAACATTTCACAGAAGAAAAATTACTGTATTGGACAATGCACATTTATCTGGAGTATTTACAGATTTCAGTCTCTGTTCAACTGCATGTTTACAGCTTTAGACAAGACTGACAATCTTTCAGTGATTAAGAGAGATTTCTGTGTTGGTTTTGATTACTGTGGCAGCAAAGCATATCTGCAAGTGACAGAGTCAAATGTATCTCAGCCAGAACAGAAGGGATGTTAAATCTGGGATGCCTCTGTTGGTTTGCCTTTCTATCTTTCTGTTTATCTCAGCAAATTACAGTCCTGCAGAGACTAGTTTGGATCTAAAGCTTAACCTACATTCCCTTAACATCTGTTCCTAAGGAGTGAAAACATATGAATTTGTACATGCTGATTCATTTTCAAAGGGAGACACTTCTCATGAAAAGCATTTCCACTAGTTCACTGAAATATAATCCTGACACTATCTATGGGGCAAAAATGAATAATATAAACCAGGCTGAGATCAAAGTTAAAAGAAGGAAGTGGTACAGGGATTTTCACAGTGATTTTTCTTTTCAAAGCCAATGCAGGTAAACAAACACAAAGGTAACCCGACATAACACATAAAACAGGAATAAAGGAAATTATTGAAAATAAAACTCAAGTGGGAGAAACTGAGTTGAGAAGCACAGCGCTGTCATGTGACAATCAAAAATAATAAAACAGGAAGGGAATAATGGCAAAGTACAATTTCTGAATGTTAAAGCAGTTCTATAGGAGGACAGTATTGTCATGGTGGAAAAAAATCAGCCTGAGGGCATCAGAAAATCATCCTTGACTTAAATCAATATGTAAATAATACTGACATCCTTCATCTAGGCAGTGACAAGACGAGATAGGTATATGAAGAAACAAATTTGTCCAAGATAATAAAATAAAAGCATTATCACAAATTTTTATTCAGGAACAATTTCAACTCTTGTGCTGCATGGCATCACAGCAATAATATAGTGGTGGAGAATCCAGCCTAGAAGTTAAGCAGGCAGTATAATAAATGCAGAAGGTTCATAAGTGTTGTGGGTTGTATATTTGTAATCACCATAATGTAGAAGCAAATGGCAAATATTTGTACTTTTTGGGTTTTTTGAATTTTTGCCCAAAATCATCTCACACCAGGGAGATCATCTTATGTCATTGGGGGATAGGAGGTTTGCTTTCTGTTTCAACTAGAAATGTGTTTTCTGTTTTCAAGAACTGCATTTTCCTTCACATCTGCTCCCTTTATGTTTGAGTTTCTGGTAGCTGGGAAGAGCTCTAGCCTCATGTCGCAGCTGGAGTGAGAGAGAGAGACAGTGTTCAAAGTGGCTTTCTTCCTTTTGAATGTGAAAACAAAATCATATCTCCTTCCCAGATGGGGGTGGAAACCAGGCTGCAGAAGGGGTTGCATCACTGTTTCTGTAAGGATCACTTTGTTAAAAACCTCCAAATGGAGTGTAGCAGTGTTAACTATTGTCAAGACAGCACAAGTACCATATACTCATCGATGTGGATAATGTGCTTGCAGTAGTCAGAACATCCATTGTGCATGTTACTGCTAAGTTTTCTAAGACATGGAAAGGAAAATGCTAAATGGTAGAGGAAAGGACTCCGGAAGGAGGGAGATTAGAGATTACCAAGAAAATGCAGTAAGAAATTTAAAGGATCAGGAGAAGAGAGAATGTCCTGATGATTTAAAATTAATTCACTGTGAGGCATTAGTTTATAACATAGTCTTCTCCACTGAGTTTTCAAGACATGGAAATGGATGCATTTAAAAATAGAATATATTCCTGAAACTGCAAGTAGGTACAAATCTGTCTTGTACAGCTGATCTGAATTTGGGGGTAAGCAGACTGGTCTGCACAGGGTTGGATGGAATCTACATGGCAAGATTTTGGTAGTGGGGGGTCTACAGAAGTGGTTTCTGTGAGAAGCTGCCAGAAGCTTCCCTTGTGTCTGAAAGAGCCAAGGCCAGCTGTTTCTGAGATGGACTTGCCACTGGCATTTCTCATTACCCTACTCTGATTTGATTGGTAATAAATTAAACTAATTTTCCCCAAAGAAATCTCATTAAATGCCCTTTGATAAAGTTTAACATTTTATTAAATACAAGTAATTCCTCTTCAATTCCCACTTCTATGGCAAAACAAGCATTTGATTATAGAGCAGGGTCCTTATTCTTCTACATGACCTTGAGCAAATCCGTGGGACATGTTCTTCCCTAGTTAAATCAGAATGTAGTCCCTTTCTTTCTGAAAGCAATTCAGGCTTTCAGGTGAACTCTGCATGAGAAACAAGGAGAGTTTATGTAAGGGAAGACGCCCCATCTGTGGATCCTTGTGCAGCATCAGCGTAGTTTGCAGATGTCACTCCCTTCTCTAGTATGTAAATGTGGTTCTGTTGAACCTTTCTCAAATACTCGTTATACATATCATAAACTGAACTGTAAACTCCTTGTTGATATGTCTATTTTTCTGATCAGGTAAACTAACAAATGGATTTGCTGATGACATCAAGCTCTGTGGAGCAGTTGACATGCTGGAGGGA
>NW_008692100.1:0-8638 GCF_000695815.1 Acanthisitta chloris
TAAACCTGCGCTTCACTGGCAGAGTGACATCGTCTGTGCATCTGTCTACCTCTGTGTGTGTCTTTTCTCTCCTTAACTCATTTAACTCATTTAAATCAAACCGCTTAGTAAATAAGTATTTATCTCACTCTGACTTGCTACAGAAAAATAACTTCGGTTTTATTAATGTCCTCTGGTGTGTTTTCTGTGCTTATGGAAGTTAAACTGTAGGTTTTTATATACCTAAATATATTAAATATAGCATAACTTTAGGTTACTAACCCAACCAAATAACTTTAGGTTACTAACCCAACCCAATCACTTTCGATTAATAACCCAACCAATAACCCAACCAAATAACTTTAGATTAATAACCCAACCAAATAACTATAGGTTAATAAACCAACCAAATAACTATAGGTTAATACCTAAAGTACAGGTTAGTACTTAAACATCCATGATTGAAAAGTCCTTGTGGACAGGCAGCACGTGATGTGTGTGCAAAGCCATATCTGCAGTAGCTCACAGGGATTTTTCCATCAGGTTCAAGTGTTAATGAACCATCCCCTTTTATTCAGGGGGAAACTATCACATGCCTCAGAATCTTCTGATTAGCAAGTTTGCAGATGGCACAGAGCTGGGGGAAGTGTGGATTTGCTGGAAGGCAGGAGGGCTCTGCAGAGGGACAAGGATAGACTGGAGAGATGGGCTCAGTCCAAAGGGATGAGGTTTAACAAGGAAAAGTGCTGGTCCTGCACTTTGGCCATAACAATCCTATACAAAGCTCCAGGCTGGGACAGAGTGGCTGGAGAGCACCAGGCAGAAAGGGACCTGGGAGTGTGGAGAGACAGAAAGCTGAACATGATCCAGTAGTGTGTTCAGGGGGCCAAGAAGCCAATGGTATCCTGGGCTGGAGCAGGAACAGTGTGGTCAGCAGGACCAGGGAGGTGATTCTGCCCCTGCACTCGGCACTGCTGAGGCCACACCTTGAATCCTGTGCTCAGCTCTGCCCCCTCAGCTCAGGAGGGACATTGAGGGGCTGGAGCAGGTCCAGAGAAGAGCAACGAGGCTGGGGAAGGGACTGGAGCACAAGTGCCATGAGGAGAGGCTGAGGGAGCTGGGGGTGTTCAGCCTGGAGAAGAGGAGGCTCAGGGGAGACCTCATCACCCTCTGCAACTCCCTGACAGGAGGTTGGAGTCAGGTGGGGGTTGGTCTCTTCTCCCAGGCAACCAGCAGGACAAGAGGGCACAGACTCAAGCTCTGCCAGGGGAGGGTTAGGTTGGATATCAGGAAGAGATTTTTTACAGGGAGAGTGCTCAGGCATTGGAATGTGCTGCCCAGGGAGGTGGTGGATTCCCCATCCCTGGAGGTTTTCAAGCTGAGACTGGATGTGGCACTTAGTGCCATGGTCTAGTAACCATGGTAGGGTTGGATTTGATGATCTTGGAGTTTTTTTCCAACCCTGTTCATTCTATGATTCTATGATTTCTTGCAGGTGTTTCTGTTGATGCTGTAAATTCCATGGGCCAAACTTCTCTCTTCACTGCTGCATTGCTGGGTCTTGGCAAAATTGTGGATGTGCTATTGGATTATGGCTCAGATGCTAATCAGTTAAGTCGAAAATATTGTTTTTATTTGAAATTACTATTTAATCTTTTACTGAGTTCAATCTCTGTAAGACACAATATTCACCATATGTAAATGAAGAAGTGCTTAAGATACATGTTGCTCTTTTAGCCAAAGCTCCTCAGGGGTAAGTAGGTGCATAGTTTTCCTGGTTTTGTGGGATATGTTGGTGTTTGGGAGTACAGAAACGTTCCAGATGTGCTGCTTTCCCCCCAGCAGGGAACACAGCTGGTTTGTGATAGTGACACACTTGTGCTTTGCCATTCCTCAGTCGCTGCTACAATGGGAGCACCCCAGTCCATGCAGCTGCATTCTCTGGGAACCAGTGGATCCTGAGCAGGTTACTGGAAGAAGGAGGTGATCTGAGAGCCCACGATGAAGATGGGAAAAGCCCTCAGGACTGGGCTTTGTCAGCTGGTAAAGAAAGCAGTGCTCAGGTATGTGTGTGGGATGTGTGATCAGCATGTGCTCAGAGTCGTCTTGGAGTGAAGAAACCAATGTTCCAGGGAGAAATTCTTGGCTTTCACATGTTTCCCACTCTTTTTCAATGTCAGGAATGGTATTTTGAAGTCCTCATGACTCACATTGTTTAATTAAGGTGTTGCTCAGGTGCAGGTTTGTGTCTGTGTGTAACTTGTTAGGACCTGAATGTGTAAGTGCAGTGAGAGAACCTGAAGGAGTTCTTAAGTGTATCCCAGTCTGTGCATGAACAGTGTCAGCAAATGTGTTATTTTTGTTAGCCTGGCAGCAAAATGTGATATCAAGGCTTGTTCATGACTGTGATAATGATTTAAAGCTCATAATACTCCTCATTTCTGTTACTACAAAGCTCCTATTAAGAAACCTGATATTACAATTTTCAGTGGGTGAAGTCTCTGAAGTTTGCTACCTAGTTTGAAAGAACTTTTCTTCCATTTTCATGTAATTAATTCTCTTCAAGCTTTTCTGTGTAGTTATTCCTTGAAATCCACATTTACATATTGTTAGTAGCTAGTTATTTTTTCAGCAGTTATGATCTATTAATGTAGCATGAATTCTCTTGTTCTGAAGTAATTGTTTTGCTGGTTTTCCCTCCTCTCCAGGTGCTGGAGTTTATCCAGAGGTGCACACTTCAAATGCAGGCTGCCATTCAGGACTTCCCCTTGGATCTGCTCAGGAAAATTGGCTCATCAAAAAATCTGGGCTGCAGCCCCTCGAGGTTTGGTGGCCTCGTTCAAGGGTAAGAGGAGAGGTTTCCCTCTCTCAGGGGAGGCTTTATCACCCTCCACAACTCCCTGACAGGAGGTTGGAGTCAGGTGGGGGTTGGTCTCTTCTCCCAGGCAACCAGCAGCAGGACAAGAGGGCACAGACTCAAGCTCTGCCAGGGGAGGGTTAGGTTGGAGATTAGGAAGAGATTTTTTCTGGAGAGAGTGCTCAGACATTGGAATGTGCTGCCCAGGGAGGTGGTGAATTCCCCATCCCTGGAGGTTTTCAAGCTGAGACTGGATGTGGCACTTAGTGCCATGGGCTAGTGACCACAGTAGGGTTGGACTTGATGATCTTAGAGGTCTTTTCCAACCTGGTTGATTCTATGATTCTAACAACATACCCTACTTCCATAATCTTAAATTTAACAAGTCTTTGTATCTTTTTGACAACATCCACTTTAAATCCCCTGTGTGTTAGGTATGATAATGTTTTTTATTTCTGTTCTGAGAGTTGCAAATGGAAACAAGAGTTGTAGATATCTGTGTATTAAGAAATACTCTTGAAATCAGCATATGAAGTGCTGGATTGTAATAGCATTGAAGTGGTGGTAACATGAAGTAGTTTGTTTGTTGACCTTTAAAGGTCACTGCAGATCTTCTGGGTTATGTTTCCAACTGTTTCAAGAGCTTTTGTGTCACATACAAGTTAAGAAAACTAGGAAAATTCTGTACTTGTGGATGCAGGAAGCAATGCAGGTTGCCTACAGATGTGTGTATTCATTATCTATCTTCTTTTACTCAAATGCACACAACTGTGTATCTAAAAAATTTAATGAGTTCCACAATCATTTGGAATTTCAGCATCTACATTACATGTTTTATATGTGACCAGTCAGATAAATTATTGTGGCTGTTGCAGAAATGGTAAATTTTTTTCTTTCTCTCTTTATTTGTATTTTACTCCAAACCTTGACATATTAATTATTGATTAATCAATTATTATTGCTTATGTTTTTGCTACTTAGAAATGCTGACAGTCCTCTGAGTAGGTTACTGAAAGGTGGAGCTAGTGCAGCCAAGAACATTTACAGCTTTGGTTTTGGGAAGGTAAGATAATGCTGTGGATAATGGGTCCTAATAATACTAGCATAGCTTTGCAGTCACGTATTCCTCACAGTAATTATCCCACCTGTGCTATTTTTAGGGTGTTCTTATTTCTGCTGAAATGGTGGGAAAAAACCCTGTGAAGAGCAGAAATATTGGGGCCTTTAGTGGTTAGTAGCCCTGATCAGAGGAAGCTGTTTTGGAACAGAGAGTAGAAACTCTCGTGTTAAATGTCACCTGTAGGAGTTCCTAATGACTGTTTCTGCTTTTCCTCACTAGGAAGTGAAGTTTTTGACACTGATATCTCAACATTTCATGTTGATGCTTGGGCTGATGCTCCTATTGCAGTGGCTGCTAATGAGCTTGTGGCAGATGTGACAGATTTTAGGAACTGTTGCATGTTCCTTCTAGTTATGTCCTGTGGTGTTTCAGTTCTATTTTGCAGGCAATGGGCACTTGAGCTACTTGGCATCTCTCCCAATTATTGGGGAAAAAGATGTGGTTCAGGCAGATGATGAACCAGCATTTTCTTACCACATTGGACCATACATGATCATGACAAAGTAAGTGGAATCAAAGGGATTTTAGCCCCTCTTAGTGTGTATCTGTTACTATTATGTTGTACCAGTGCTTTGTTTGGATAGTTTTCTTTGTCTAGTCTATATTTATTCACCGTTTTCTGCTTACAGTTTGTTTCCTACAATCCACTGATTAATATCTGATTCAAACTCCCTTGGTACCTGAAGGTACAAGAGCAACCTCCAAGCAGTATTAACCCAATTATGGTTGATGATTGTTAGTAATGTTTCAGTATTGATTCCTTTGTGGTGGGAAATATATTTGGGGTTGCACACATTGTGTTGTGCAGCATTTAGTCCTTGTACTTGTTGTGTCAGGCCTCTGGATATCCATGTCTGCAGCCCACTTGCTCAAACCTGTGGTGAAATGAGAGTTGTAAGGACAGACTGAAGCATTTTTAAACCCCTTTGGTATTGTGTAGTAAGTTGTTGTGCCTCAGAGGCCTCCAGAGAATGGACAATTTGGTGATTTAATCTTCCCAAAGCTCTGATTTCTGTCCCAGTGGGCTGATGGCCTTTAGTGAAAGGAGTTTTGGAGTGTCCTTGTTCTTTACCTTGGGTCATGGAAGTGTTTTGGGACAGTAAACCTGTCCTGATACATCAGTCTTTAGCGGGGTGAGTTTACTGTCAGTTTGAAGGAGTCTGTGACCTTAACATGAGGCAGCATCAGAGCATTTCAGAACTACAATGTTCTTTGTAAGTAATCCCATCAGTGGGAAAAAATCCTGCAGAAAAAGCATCTAGTAAAAATAACTCTTTTTCTTGTAGCTTAACGTGGGGAGGCAGCAGAGTGTCAGTGAAGGAGCTCAGCTTCCAGCCCCGTCAGCACTGCTGCAAGCTGCGTTTGGCTGATCTCCTCCTGGCAGAGCAGGAGCGCAGCAGGTGAGAAAGAATCTGCAGTAGCCAGGAGTGCCCCTGGGGTTGGGTGTCTCCAGGAATGGAAGGAATGTGATTAACCTGGGAGGTCTGTTGGGCTGCGATTGCACTTCCCCTCCAGAGAAGAAACTCAGGTCTCTCTTTTCTTATCTCTTCCCTCTCTTAATCTACAGTTCTTTTAAAATTATCTGTTTCAGTGGGAAGGTAGAAGCACTGATGAAGTATTGATAAAAACACCTGCAACTCTTCCTCTTTTGATCTCAGATTTGTTTTATAACTGTTTTCCCCTCTCCCTTTGCAGCCAACTCCACCATCCTCGTCTGCTGCAGTTGATGTCTGTCTGTCTGTCTAGCGACCTGGAAAAAACCCGTTTGGTGTATGAGAGGGTTCACTTTGGCTCTCTGTACAGCATCCTCCATGAAAGGGTAACTGGAATACTTGAGGTTTAAATTGTCATTAACTAGAACAAGTTCAGTCACTACATCTAACATCTTTACACTTTGTATTAAGAGTTTAAGACTTTGGATTAAGATTTTATCCTTTGATTAAGAACACGAAAACAAAATTTTCAGTCTGGATGCACCTGGATTCTGTTGTGCTTCTTTTTCTTTTTTAAATCAGTTGATCTGTGTTTTATTTTTGTCCTTTGGTATTTTTCTCTTCCTTTTTTCGCAGTTATTTTATTCCTTTCACTTTTGGAGCACAGACATCTAAATTACTGAAGAAATTGCACTCCTAGGCAAGGAATTATAAGAGTTCATTCTTCAGAATTCTGGCATAGCCAATCTATTCTTTTTTTCTTAATTACTTCATAAGGTATTATTAATTGGTTTGGCATTGAGAATGAGCAAGTGTAATTCATCTGACTTTTCCCCACAGTATATTTCATGTTTGCTTTTCTGCCTTCTGTACAACCATAGTTTTCCCCTCCACGAAGCTTTAAAGACCTGCAATGCCAATTTGGTGCTCCTGGGATGTGTTTTTTTTCCCAGCATACAGAGTTCCCAGTGCTGCAGATGGAAACCATTTTGCACGTGCTGCTCCAGATCAACGAAGCTTTGCGTTTCCTGCACTCCCAGGGATTTATCCATCGTTCCATTTCCTCCTATGCCATCCAAATCGTTTCTCCTGGAGAGGCAAAGCTGTGCAACTTGGAGTACATGATACAGAGGTAAAGAACTTCCTCAGTGTTTCTGTTAGATGGACAAACAACCCCAAAAAAACCCTGAAATGGTTGAAGATTCAACACCTTATTGAAGTGGTGGTAATTTAGCATCACCAATGATACAAAGAGTATTTCTTTTATGAGACACACCACTCGTTTTATCTAGGTGAATTATTACTGAATTTATTTTCCAGACATTCCTGTAACTTGCTAAAAGATATTGGCAGGTTAGGTGGCACCTCCTGTCTTTTATCCATGGTCAGAGAACACTGGGCCACAGCTAAAAGGTTGTTTGTAAAGCTTCTGTTGGAAAATATTCAGCTCTTTTGTCTTTTCAGTATAAATTTATTAAAGGAGGTGTTACTTCCCCCTGAAAGTCTTTGCTGTAATGTGCCAAAAGATATTTGCTAATGTGGAAATGTTACACATTTTTATTTGCAGACAGATTTTGGACCTTTTGGATATTTAAACTAAAACCTATAACACATTGTTTAATTCCGAACACATTAAACACATGTTTAGTTCCAAAAGATGTAGCTGAGTGTGCTGTATGTCCCAATTTACAGCTTTTTTTTCCCCTTTTTACAGCAAAGACAGTGGAGAACACAGCGATCTGACCCGAATTCCTGTCCCAGCCCAGCTGTACAGGTGGTGCTCTCCTGAAGTGATCCTTGAGAAAGTTGTCACAGTCAAATCAGATGTTTATAGCTTCTGTGCAGTGATCCAGGAAGCCTTGACAGGTAAATCCACAGGTGTGGGCTGTGATGGCTCATACAGAGTTAACTTGGGAAATGAACCAGGCCAAAAAACCCATCCCAAACATTAATGACAGTAGCTAAAACTACTGAAAAGTTTGTAAAATGTAATCAGAAAGCTTAAAATTGCATAGTAAAGGGTGAGATTAATGGTTGGTATTAGAGAGATGCAGTTTTGTCTGTGGTGGTTTTCTGCTGTTTAGTTTTCTTCATCCCAGGACAACAAAATCCTCAGTTACTTTGCAATGTGCATATTGAATTTATGCAGCTTTCATAGTTTGAATCACTACAATAACTTATCTCTAAGTTAATGTTATAACAGACAATGTAGTGTAAGTTTTGTGTTGGCTTTGGCTATTTGACAGTAAAATGGGATAAAAAATTACCTTAAATATTAACCCTTCTATTAGCTAGTTGGTAATAAAGACTCCAGAGTGTGGTTGTTTGCAATGTCACTGTCCTCCAGATATTGCTGTCTTTAAAGCATCATAAGGTAGGGAGGAGATGCCAGTGCTCATTTGATTCATGGCAGTAGTTGTAAATTAAGGAATGGGCAGGCAATAGTGCTGCTTTTAATATTTTTTTTCTCCTTTTAATTAACAGTGATATACAGCTGGTGACATGAACTCTGTATTTGTATCTTACAGAGACTCCTCCCTGGAAAGGTTTTGAAGACTCAGTTATTAAAGAGCTCGTGATTTCAGGAATGCAGTTAGAGGCAGATGTCAGGCTCCCCATGGTCTATTATGATGTTGTAAAGTCAGGGCTGGAACCTCAAGAGAAGAATCGTTCCATGAAACTTCAGGATATTCAGTATATAATGAAAAACGACCTAAAGGTGATTTGCAGGATTGTAATCTTTCATGTGCAGAGTTTTGTGTCCATTCAGATTCAAGTTCTGCTCAAATCTAGGTGGGAGGCACAAACCTTGGAGTATTCTGTTATAAATTGCGGCCCAATAAATTGGCAGGAGCCAGTTCAATTAGGAAAATTTATTGATTGAGCAAGGCTTCAGCAAGCAAAGCAGCGCTGGGCGGCCGGGGAGTCTCTGCTCCGCCAACGGCGCACGCCCTTCCCCACAGCCCCCGGTTTGAGACTCTTTACTTCCGGCTCCGTGTGGCTCTTCCGGTGCACTCTGCGCATGCGCGAGCTGTTGCTGGGGGAGCACTTCCGTTGTTGCTAGGGACGCTGTTCCGGTGTTGCTAGGGACGCTGTTCCCATTGGTGCTAGGGACGCTGTTCCCGTTGTTGCTAGGGACGCTGTTCCCGTTGTTGCTTGGGACGCTGTTCCCGTTGTTGCTTGGGACGCTGTTCCCGTTGTTGCTCGGGACGCTGTTCGTGCGTAGGTTCCCCGACCTATTGTACACCT
>NW_008692101.1:0-5508 GCF_000695815.1 Acanthisitta chloris
CACAGACAGTGTCCATGGCAAAGATTCGGCTGCGGAGACGGTGGATGGTCTCTGGGGATGGTGGGCTGCCAGGAAGGGGCAGGATCTACCTGGAAAAAATTGTCCACAAGCTATCCAAGCTGGTGTTATGGGATTTACACTCGGAATGATGAGGGGGGTGAATAGTAGGAAAAGAAAGCCAGCAGTGAAATTCAGGGGGTTGTGGACTGGCTTTGTAGCCCACCCCTGGAAGCATTCAGAGCCAGATTGGATGGGGCTTTGAGCAACCTGATCTCGTGGGTGGCATCCTCACCCATGACAGGGGGATTGGAACTAGATGGTCTTTAAGGACCCTTCTAATCCAAACCATTCTACAATTCTGTGATTTTCTAAGCAAAGGGTGCCGGGTGGTGTGGGCAGGGGACATCTTGGAAACAACAAAATGGGGTGACAGGACCCTGCCTGCAGCACAGGCACATCCATTTGGGTGGAACACAGGAGAAGCTCTTGTGCCCTTCATAGGGAATCAGCACAAGAGAGGTTGGATCTGAAATGCCTACACCTGCAGCATGGACAGCAAGCAGGGCTATGGTTTGGCTGCAACCACAGACAAGTGGTGGGATGGCTCACACAAATGGAGTGCTGTGATGGAGGGATACAAGCTCTTAGGAAGAACTGACTAGGATGGTGAGAAGAGTTGCCCTTTATGCAGGAGAGCAGCAGGGATGCACAGAGCTCTGCCTGGGGACGGGTGATGACTCTGCTGAGAAGTTTCTTCAAACAGCCAGAAGAAGCTCCAAAGTTGCAGGCCCTAGTCATCATAGGACGTTAACCACCCTGTTATCTGCTGAAGGGACAATACAGTAAGTTCCTTGCTGTATTGAGGAACACAAAACTGGACACAGGTGTGGCCTCATCAAAGCTGAATAAAGAGGCAGGATCACCTCCCTCGACCTGCTGGCAATTAACTTTTCCTCGTGCCGCCCAGGATACTAGTCTCCTTTTTGGCTGCAAGGGCATGTTGCTTGCTCATGTTCAATCTGGTGTCCACCAGGACCCTTCTCTGCAGAGCTGCTTTCCAGCTGGGTGGGCTACAGAACACACTGGTGCATGAGGTTTTTTTTCCTCGGGTGCGGGACTTCTCCTTGTTGAACCTGAGGTCCCTGTCAGCCCATTTCTCCAGCCTGTTGAGGCCCCTCTGGATGGCAACACGACCCTCTGGTGTATTAGCTGATAGTGCTGACATGCTGAGGGCACACTCAATCTGCTGTATTTGACCCTCCCATGGTGAGGCACTGGGTGATCTCCAGAGGTGCCTTCCAGCTTCTCTGATACTGTGATTCTGTGACACTCAGCAGTTTTCATACCCCAAGTAAATTACCACAATGAATAAACAAGGGAGAAATAAAGCACTGGTATGAGTGCAACACTGCATGAGTACAATCAATATTCATCAAATAGAAAAAGCAAAAAATCAATAAGGTAAAAATTAAAGAGTAAAAGAAATCTTCTCTTTCAATAAACAGGCACAACTGATCTCCACTGCCACAGACCATGGAATCTTTCTCATTCTGTGCATGCTTTCAGCTAATGGATCCACATACACAGTGGGGAGTGTTAAGGCTGCATGGACAATCATTTTATAGTGTTTAGGTGAGTTGCCTTCGAAATTAGACATTGTTTCCAAATGGTGACTTTCCCCTTATGCATATAATATGCACCTAACATATATATGCAAAAGAATATCTCTATATACACATATACATTTATGCATATATATGTGTTCCCTCCTGGGAAGTGTAAGTATGACCTCAGGGCTGAACAATGGATATTAATAAATTGCCATTGCTCTCCCTGGGAGAACAAACATCTAGGAAATCATCAGGAAATAGCTAAGGCAGATATTTCAATGCTAGTATATAGTATGTAGATGCTCTCATTACAAATTTTTATTAAGATAAATAATGCTGATGAAGTTTAGGACATATCTTTTTCACAAGGTGAACTCCAGTTTTTCGTTGCATATTTGTAAGGAGGTTAGACACGGAGAAGTTTCACACAGGAAAGCAGGGTAGTGTGGAGATCCCTTTGTTCATAGCTCTGGTGCCCTTCCAGCTGCCCCTAGAACCATGACAGGGTACAGAAATGGTGCATGGTGTGGAACTCCCTTTAAATACAGCTGTAGGGCCCCTCCAGCCACCTGTAGGACTGTGAAGTGTACAGAATTGGTGCCCTGGTACATTTCAGTGCTCTCCAGCTGAGCGGTGGAGGAGGGAGATGACCAGCATGTGCCATGGTCTGGTTGTGATTCTGTATGGGGCTGTGGCTACCAAAGACAGAAGAATCAACAAATGGAGCAGACAACTTCTGTTGACATGGGAAACCCCTTCCTCCCTGTCTGGAGCTTTCCCAGCCTCACACCAAGACTGTCCTGACAGCCACAAGACACTTGCTCTGGGCCAATCATGTCACCAGCCCCACTGTAACAGGGGCCACCACCAGCATTGTGCTCACTGTAACATGGCAACTACATTGTTAGGGCTGATGCCTGGAGCTCATCTGGGGACCAACCCTTGGCCACTCACAGAGTGTGGAGCTGTCTCTGCTCATGTTTGTGGGGAGCTTCCAGACCCCTGTAAGACCATGACACGATACATATCTATCCTGTAGAGCAATGGCAGCTCTCTGGCTGAGTGGAGGAGGCAAGAGAAGACAGGAGCATGCCATGGTCTGGCCACATTCCTGTCAGGGTGTTTATCTGCAATACACAGGAGAAACAACAAAAGAGCAGCCTTCCTCCATTGTCACAGGCAGACCTTGCTTTCCTGCCCTCTCCACTCCTTCCCTGCCTTCTCCCCTCAGCCCTTGTTCTTCTGTGTCCTAGTGCAGGCTATTTGGTACCCATCCTAGGCACCACCAACATTCTGCCCCATGTGATATGCCCATGACAGCACCAGGGCTAGTGCCCAGAGTTAATGCTCCGCCACTGTGACACAGTTCTTATCTTCCTCCATTCAAGCAAGAAGGAGCAAATAAAAATAATAATAAAAAAAAAACAAAAACAAAAACAAAAACAAAAACAACTGATAATGCTGGAGAGGGAAATTAAATAGCTGTAGCAGCAATTTAAAGAACAGCAGCTCAGCAAAGAGATTTAAAAGCTGCAGGTCTTACCCACTACCTAATTTTAAAATTCTTTGTGGTAACTCATGCTGAGATGTGAGAACATGAACATTAATGCTGGAAGAAAAATGCTTGTTGAATCGAATAGAGGTAATATTTCACACCTTTGGAGTTAAAGACATCTAGTGCCAAGCCCTGAACCCATGAGTGGCTGCCATGTTTCAGGATGTTTCAGCTTGAACTGTAAGACTTGTGTCTTTCTTTCTCCCAAATGAACTGAAGATTATTCCAACAACTGTCCTGTGCCACACTGTTTGGTTAGGCAGTAGAACAAAATCCATAAATTAGCTTCCATATACTTGGTAAACTGCTGACCACTACATCTTCTTTAATTGGCAGGACCAGAGGCAGTGGGCAAAAATGGAAAACCAGAAGCCTCTGTCTGAACATCTGGAAACATGTTGTTATTGTGAGGGTGACCCAGCAACAGCATAGGTTGCCCAGGGAGGTTGTGGAGTCTCCATCCTTTGAGATACATAAAAGCTGTGTAGAGGCAGTTCAGGGCAACTGGCTTCAGGTGGTCCTGCTTGAGCAGTGGAGTTGGACCAGATGCCCTCCAGGAATTCTTTCCAATATCGACCATGCTGTGATTCTGTGATATATATGTATATTCTAGATTAAAGCAACCAGAAACTTTCCATTATGCATCCCTATATAATTTCCTCAAACTTTTAACAGTTTACACTAAAAATTTCCATGCTTTGCCTTAAGATGGAAAATGTTTTCTAAAGTATTTGTGAACTCCCTATTATGGAAACATGCAACTGGAGTGCAGTGGCTTTTTATGAGAGGGGGAAGATGGAGGAAGCAGTGTTAGAAAACTTTCAGCAGTCATTTCACCTTCAGTAAATTCCATGTTGTATTCTCTTACAAGGCTATGGCAGCAATGTTAGCACAGCCTGTGGAGGAGTAGCTCCTTAGGACAGAGGGATATAGTGGGTATGGCAGAGGCTTGATTCCCTAAGCAGCAGCAGGGGATCAGGCATCCCAAGACGTCAGAGCTGGACATGGTGCGCAGTGGGAGGGTTGGAGAATGGTCTTGAGTGCTCCTGTCCATCCTGAATTTCAGTTCCAAGGACTTGCTGCATTCCCACCATGTGACTCACATCAAAGAGATAAGAAGGTACATCCCCTGCTTTCACATTGAGTCTGGGTCTGCCTGCACTCCAGCACCCATGTTAAAGCAGTTCTCATAGTCTTTTCATGGAGAAATCCTTGGTGCTGGAAGCACTGCCTTCACTGCTGACTGAAAGCCGGTCAGAGCACCAGAACTATGCCTTATGCTGTCTCTGTGTGCTCTCTGCCCCAGTATATCTAAATTATAAGCCACTTAAATACTTTGGCTTGTTCATGGTCTTTAAAGATATCCTGATGATGACTGCTATGTCTTCTGAGGTTTCTGTCTGCTCTGAGCATGCATCTACTCGTGGTGTGAGCCAGGATTGTCCCTGGATCATCCCTGCCCGGCAGTCACCCAGCATTTCTGAGCATTTCCCAAAAGCAGGGCCCACAGTGCCCTTGGGCAGAGATAGTGATGTGAAAGGGAAGAAAAGGAAAGTAGTAAGATAATGAGGCAAGGAGCAGAATTAGGAACCAGAGCTTGGAGGAAGGATGAGCGTAGCGATACAGGAGCAGCAGTTCCCCAAAGGCAGAAGAAAGGCCAGGAAGCGGCAGCAACAGGACAGAGGGCAGAGCTGCAGAAATTCAGGGAGGTAATGCCAAAAGCCCCAAGAGATAGTGACAGGAAAGTTTATAAGCAGTAGACACTCCAGATCCTGCAGTGGTGAGGTGGATTGTCCCTCCTGTCTGTATGAGAGCTGCCCACCAAAGCTGCTCTATCACTGCCCTCCTCAGCTGGGCAGGGGAGAGAAAATATAATAAGGAAAGGCTTGTGGGTCAAGGTAAGGGCAGGGAGAAACCATTCACCAGTGACTGTCACTGGCAAAACAGACTCAACTTGGGGAAATGAATTTCATTTTTAACCAAAAATCAAAGTAGGATAATGAGAAATAAAACCAAATCTAAAAATACCCTAGCCCTCCCTTCTTACAGGGCTCAAATTCACTCATGATTTTCTCTACCTCCTTCCCTCCAGTGGTGCAGAGGTCCAGGGAATGGGAGCTGTGGTTAGTTAATTACATGATGTCTCTTCTGCTCCCTCCTCCTCAGGGGCAGGACATGTCATACTCTTTCCTTACTCCAGTGTGGTGTCCCTCCCATGGGAGACAGTTCCTCACAAGCTTTTTCAATGTAAGTCCTTCTCATGAGCTGCAGTTCTTCATGAACTGCTCCAGTGTGGGTCCCCTTCCTTAGGCTACTGTCCTTCAGGAACAGCCTGCTCCAGTG
>NW_008692101.1:5622-24768 GCF_000695815.1 Acanthisitta chloris
TCCTTAGGCTACTGTCCTTCAGAACCAGCCTGCTCCAGTGTGGGTCCCCCATGGAGTCACAAGTCCTGCCAGCAAACCTGCTCCGGCATGGGCTCCTCTCCTCTCTCCGCCACAGATGCTGCCAGGAGCCTGCACCAGTGCAAGCTTCTCATAGGGTCACAGCCTCTTTCGGCCATCCGTCTGCTCTGCTGTGGGGTCCTCCATGGACTCCAGGTAGATCTCTTTTCCACCATGGACCTCCATGGGCTGCAGGGGAACAGTCTGCCTCACCATGGGCTGCAGGGGAATCTGCTCCAGAACCTGGAGCACCTCTTCCCCTCCCTGAAACTGACCTTGGTGTCTGCAGTGCTGTTTTTCTCATGTATTCTCACTTCTCTCTCTACTGCTGCTGTGCAGGGTTTTTTCCCCACTTCTTGACTGTGTTATCCCATAGGTGCTATCACTGACACTGATGGGCTCAGTCTTAGCCAATGGCAGGTCCTTGTTGAAGACAGATGACATTGGCTCTGTTGGACATAGGGGAAGCTTCTAAGTAGGTTCTCACAGAAGCCAACCCCTGCAGTCCCCCTCAACTATCAAAACCTTGCCACACAAACCCTATGCAAATTAACTTAAATCCCTAACTTTTATTAGATAATTCTCTATTGTTTTGATATTCAGGAAATAGCTGAAAAAATATGTTAATTCTGCTGCAGTATTAATCACTGGCACAACGTATTCTGTCAAAAATAATAGTTATGCTCCTGCAGTTTCAGAGGTGGCAGGTGAAGTTGTCTTCTAATCGTAGGTAGTGATAAAGGAAGGTATTTGGCCTTATTGTTGAGAGCTGTCTCAGGACCCTGGATATTCCAGATAATTTATATAAATTTCTAGAGTACAAAAGTCAGGAAATGTACAATTAAAGTTAGGCAATGTGAATATTTCCTCAACAGCATCTATTTTCTTTTTACACATCAGTATGCTTTGTTAAAATGCTGAAGAAGACCCACAGTGCTAGTTCTCCTGCATTTCTTATGCAGAAAATAGCTTGGTACCATGTTGCAGTGAAATGAGATATTGTAGTTAAGTGGTTAAGGAAATGTGCAGCATATTCAGAAATGTCAGTCTGTGCCCTTGCTCTCTCTGAGTTCTTGTTATGAGTGTTTGCTTCCTTTTCCCTAAGTGAACCAACTAGGAAAAGTTTTCTTCATTTCAGCTGGGGAATCAAGGAGGACTTAAATTTTTGCTAGCCATATTATTCTTTTATCTGCCAGTAGCTACTGAAATTGGAAATATTATGCATCATAACAGCAGACCATATAGCCTCATGTGAACATACAGACACCACTGTGAGTCTGTGTATTGATTTTATTACCATGCTGTCTTGAAGAGCTGGCCTTATATCTGTCAGCTGCCAGGGACCTTGGGTGATAGTGACTTTAACTTTGTGGGTTTCTTATTAAAAGCTTGTGGCACTAGAATGCCTTTTTGCATTTAATTGATATTTTGTCAAATTTCTCCCATCAAATATTGCTGATTTGTCTTATTGAATTGGCTAGTGATGCACTCACACAGTTACAAATACAAAAATAAAATGTGTGGCAGTGTCTTCGGTACTGTGTGTTTATTGAGAGCTCTGGTATCTGGTAGCATGCATCATAGATATCAGTGAAAGTCTCTTTGGTCTGTCTGTACTAGTAAATAAAACAAGGCCAAAGACCATTGTCATAGTCCTAGGGTCCAAGGATGCTAAGGATATCCTCTGCCCCTGTAACCTCTCTGGGCTTTAAAAAAACCTAATTTTATATTTAGTTTCTTCTTTTTGCTTGCAGAGCATGAAAGGACATGAAGACTGTTATCTACCAAAGTGATGCTTTCATAACATGAAGCTGTGGGAATGTGTTGCATGAAGTGTCTTGAGGCAAGAGAAGTCTTTGAGGGTACAGTGTTGACTGCTGCAAAATTAAGAGTGTGTAGGGTGGGGGACACTAAAACCACTGCATTCTTCTCCACGTGGCCTTTCGGGAATGGTCCTGGCACATGTTATCCACTGAACTGTGCCCAGGCATTGTCTTGGAGAACTCTAACTGGGACAGGCAAAAACCCTGCCAGGGAGTATGCTAGCAATTATGCACTGCAGAAGGCTAGCGGTCCCATCCAGTGCTCAAATTCATTGCCTGGCATTTTGTCGTTTAACAGCATAGATATGACCTGTATTTTAAAGAATGTCTTTCAGAAGCATTATGGGATTAGGTTATGAACAATGCCCTTATCTCTAACTCGTCCCAGTCCCCCACAGGCTAGGCATGAAACTTTCTAGTTTTTATATTGTTTTCTACAGCCATGTCAGCATTGACACTTCAGCTCAAACCAGTAGTGTACTTGCTTTGTGCTAATGGCTATTATTATGCTGGCCCTTTTCCCCTGAAACAATTCAACTGTCCTTGCTGTTTGGAGGCATTTCTCCAGATCTGTCTCCCTCAAGTATGCCTCCTGCAAACTGCACTCTTTTGTCCCAGAGACAATCCTTAGTTCAATTATGGAATATTTAATGTCTATAAAGTTACACATATTGTTTTCAGTTCTGAATATGTGTTCAGTCTTCATTCAGATTTTCAAATTTCTGGATAAAATGAAGAAAAACAACAAAGCAAAGCAAAAATATTATAGAAGTTCTCACTTCTTATGTAGTCATATAACGTTTTGTAATACAGATTGCTTGTATCTTTTACTGTAAGTAAGGGTCTTCAAAGGATAGCCGTGATAGAAATGTACTAGGTTTACTATAACCAGCAAATGCAATTTCCATTTACTAATTCTAGTGATGAGATACCAAAATCTGAAGGTATTCTGCAAGAAATGCAGAATCAGTAATAATTGTTTTCGACCACAATAGTGCAATAGTGTCTTTATCTACTGATTAAAGATTGATCAAGATTTAAGTAAATACAGTTTGTCACCTTTATACACAAATATATACATAATTAAGTAAAGTACCGGAATAATTCCAGTGTAAGTACACCTTATAAAAAAAGTATGGAAAAAAGGGATAAGTTCTCTAAAGGTGAAGTTTGATAGTTATTGATTATATGACCTCTTTTTTAAAGTTAAAAATCTGAATTTAGAAGAACATATGTATAAGGTTAGATTTATAGCACTGAATTTTATGTTCTGCATTTATATGTTTTCTACATATATGGTGATAACCTTTCCTGTATTTTTCCATGAAATAGTGCTGTTCCATCAATAAGAGGGGAAAATCTTTAGGTATCTGCATAGGTAGTAAGAATGAGATCTAGAGGTCAGACCTTGTAAATAACCATGCTGTGACCAAAGGCAGCAAGTTGATTCAGTAAGAAATTGATGAGTTGATATTTCTGTAGTCTCATTCTGTCTGGAGTTATCAAAAATCTTGCTCAGCTGCTTCATGCTTCAGGCTTTACTTACGACAATGTCATTCTAATATCTCTTATTTTCTTACAGGTAGGTTAGTAAAAATAATAAAATTACTTCAATTCAAATTTTTTCCCATGGCTTTGTGCTTTTTTCTGTTCTGGTTTTGCTGTCTGAGTTATGGTTTTGCTTGCCTATGCAAAAAGAAGAAAAACTTCATTGTTTTGCTTAAAAATGCAAGAAGCTTTCTGGCACATTATACTTGCCTTCCTATTAAAGACCCCAGGGGAAACTCTAATTTTTGACCATAACAACAAAAATCCAGCTTTTTGCTGTAATAAAGCATGAGATTATCTTAGAAACTCATGACTCTGGGGATTTAGTCTTTAAGACTAAGCACTGATTATTATTAGAACTCAAGATGAAAACAACCTTGCTGATTTGGAATTAGCCCTGCCCTTCCAGAGCTGCAGAATAAGACCAGCAAGTTGAATATTAGCCAGTAGGAATTATTATTGTTTTACATATATAGCATTATCTAGTATATCTTATGAAATATCTTCATCTTCATGAAAGAAACTGCAATTAGTATTTCAAAAAACTTCATAGTTAAGCCCTCTTGCTTGCCTCCCCACGCTAATTGTGGTTTCCTGATCCTGTATGGTCTCTTTATGTTTCACTGGCTCACTCCAAGCCTATCCTTACATATCAGGCTTTTCTGCTTCAGCGTATTCCAGGATTCTGCCCACTGGAGAGGCTGAGCCTGAGAAACAGCTAAAGGCACATCCTTCTGATGTCAAATGTAAGTGGGAGCGGTCTCACTGTGTTTACTCCTAACAAGTCTTGACAGTGGCTCCTTGCAAAAAGACAAGGTTTTCTTAGTAAATGTGTTCAGAAAAAACTTGTTTTGATTGACAACGGTGACAATACCCCTAAGGGATTGTGCATCATACTGTAATGGAGCTCTCACCTTCTTTTCACACAGGGCAGGAGTGTTGTGTGTGCTGGGGCACCTGAGTGGATGTTCCTTTCTTTCCAAATAACTTTAGGGATTTTTTTTCTGTTCCTTCAAGTTTCTAGAAAACATAAAGGCTGTTCAAAGCTGCTCTGGACAGGTTCCTGTGAGATACTAGAAAAAGTGTAGTTGAGACAGTTCTGTCACATGCACATTTGACTTTTTCTCCCTTAATTAGAACAAAATTCCTACTATTGCAGGTTTATCTTTTGCAATATACGTTAGTTAACTGCTTATTCTTGCAAAGTATTGTAGCATCATCATCATCAGAGGTGACAGCTGTGTGAATCTGTCACAATAAATATGGTAATAATTTTATTATTGTCTCTGTTAGAATGTGTTCAAGGCAGGGCTTCAACGTCTCTACTTCTGAGAAAATGTCAAACATGAAATGCCTTATGACTAATAAAAACACTGCATACAGCATATGATGTGGATACTGTATATATATACGCTGCACAGACATGTGTATTTATAGTAACATGCTGTAATTATGGTGAAAGTTCTGTCAGCATTTCCAGTGTAAACACCATTTTCAGGATTTATTACACAGCTATAGGATTAGATCCCAGATAGAATTTGGCAAATGAGGCCTCAGCCTGGGTAGCAAATTTAGCAAATTCTTCTGCAGATTTCTTTTTTAAAGAATTGTTTCATAATGTATACAAACACAAAGAGAAACAGATGTTTGCAGAGGGTATTTTTTTTGTGCTGCTGTAATTAAAAAAACAGCATAGGTTTAAGAAGGAGTTTGCTTCAGAGAAGTACCTAAGTTAAAGCAAGGAAAAAAAAAAAGGAAGGAGGAAAAAAAAGCAGTGACTCATCTTGCCCAGCACAGTCTGCTTTTTTTCCCAGTGTTTCAGACAGTTGATTTTTTGGGATTATTTATTAGATTAAAAAAATAAATTCAGTTGCAATTAAGTTCTAGATACACCATCTCATCTAAAAACAGTATGGGGCCAATATGTATTTCACCTAAAATAAAGGCAGATGAATCAAGATTATTCTAAAAGAATGACATAGACCTGTTAGAGCAGGTCCAGAGGAGGGCTACTAAATTGTGCTGGAACACCTCTATTGTGAGGAAAGGCTGAAAGAGTTGGGTTTGTTCAGACTGAAAAGAGCACTCCAGGGAGAACTTATTGCGGCCTTTCAATATATGAAATGGACTTGTAAGAAAGATGAAAGACTTTTTACCATAGCTTGTAGTGACAGGACAAGGGACAATGGTTTTAGACTGAAAGAGGGCAGGTTTAGATTGGAAGAAAAGAAATTCTTTTCTGTGAAGGTGATGAGCCACTGGAACAAGTTGCCCAGAGAAGCTGTGAGCACCTCATCCCTGGAAATGTTCAAAGTGAGGTTGGATGAAGCCCTGAGCAACTTGGTGTATTGGAAGGTGTCCCTGCCCATGGCAGGGGGTTGGACTAGATGATCTTCAAATGTCCCTTGCAGCCCAAACTGTTCTATGATTCCAAAATGAAGAAAATCACAATTTTCATTTTGAAATGGTGAAAATGAAAGATTCTGCTAGTTGAATCTCTTAGTGAAAAAATAAAATTATTAATACATATTGAAGAATCATAGCAAGTTCCTCAAATATTTTTGTTTCAGCAAGGAAAAAGTTCCACCTAAAACATTCTGATGAAATAACTTACATTGTATTCCTACTTAACAAAGTTGATGCTTGAACCCAATGAGCTTTAACCAAGTACAAATTTTATTCTCAATATTGATAAAAAGGTCTAAAAAGGAAAAAGGCAATGGAAATCTGTCAAAAAAGGTAATGCAAAGCTAAAAGTGGGTACTGTCAAGCTGATCTAAAAGTATTGTCAAGATTGTTATCTTCTTTACATACAATTATCTATACAGAGAGAAGCATTTTATCAGAAAGGTCAACTGGAGTTGTATGTAGACAAGGGTCTTTAAGACCATCATGTTATTGTCAGTTTTGGTACTGATGGCAACTGATGGTTTACCAAATGACAAACCCAACATGTGGCAAGTCCAACAACAGCCAGGGTTTTGTGAAATGTTTATATGACAAATATAAACAGTAGAGAAGACATAAAAACTCTGTGATTTTAACCATAAATATATATATATACTGTTAAATAGATTAAAAAACCCCTCCAAACCAGCCTTCGTATAACCATGCTATATATAAATGCAATAATAACAGAATATTTTAAGATTCAATATGTTGATTTTATAGTTTCCTTCATGCCACCTAATGTGCTGAAAATCTCTCTTTCTTTAAGGTTTAATTGAAAAGCAAGGGTGGAAAGCACTGATCTCCTTTTGTATTACAAGCTTTTTTTGAATGGATGGTTTTCCTGTCACATAGAACAAGAAATCTAGGACTAATGCCCTTTAACTAAAACCAGCACCACAAATTTGCTCTGATTAGCTGAAGAAGTGCAAACAAAGCACAGCTATGTTCTTGAGATTATAATCAAAGTTGCTGGTGCTGATTTTGAAACTGTAGTAAAGAACAAAGACACAAACAAACACACATTATTTATTATGTCTATAATATAGATGTTTTTAGGTTGTGATACGTGGTGATTAGTCTCCGTATTCCAAGGTAGGATCTCGAGGTCTGGTATATTCATTTATGCAATCATCATGAGTGAAGGAGGTGTAAACTACCCTGACATTGACAGTTGACCTTTCCGTTATTTTCCTCAAATCTGAACCATCAATTTGTCAGCCATGGTATGTGAGCCAGTTCCTTTCTATCTATACAAAGGTGCAGCAAGCCTTCAGTTTGGAAAAATTAAGGTGAATAAAGGTCATCAAATCTCTTTATCTGATTGTAGCCAAGAAAATTGCTGAAAGCAAGCAAGTTTGCTGCAGGCATATTGGTGATTTTTCACAATGCCATTGAGCAGAACCTTGAAATTCGGTGCAGTCATAGATCATAGACCTGAAGAAAGAAAAGAAAGAAAGGAAAGAAAGGAAAGAAAGGAAAGAAAGGAAATAAAGGAAAGAAAGGAAAGAAAGAAAGGAAAGAAAGAAAGAAAGAAAGAAAGAAAGAAAGAAAGAAAGAAAGAAAGAAAGAAAGAAAGAAAGAAAGAAAGAAAGAAAGAAAGAAAGAAAGAAAGAAAGAAAGAAAGAAAGAAAGAAAGAAAGAAAGAAAGAAAGAAAGAAAGAAAGAAAGAAAGAAAGAAAGAAAGAAAGAAAGAAAGAAAGAAAGAAAGAAAGAAAGAAAGAAAGAAAGAAAGAAAGAAAGAAAGAAAGGAAGGAAGGAAAGAAGGAAGGAAGGAAAGAAAGAAAAGAAAGAAAGATCCAGAGTTCAATGAGGCTATTCCCTCACAGGACAGTCAGTGATTGAGGATTTGCTTTTGTTTACCATTTCATCTTTTTAGTCTTTCAGTATCTTTTATTTTGCAACTCTTGCCTAGTCTTGCTTTATTTTTATACATATATTTATCTCTGCCTAAGCAATATAAAGACACCCATAGAAAAGCTCTAGGTGCACATAAAATTAATTAGATTTACAATTCCAAATGATGACCAGAAAGCAGCATAGCAATAATCCCA
The DNA here is from genome assembly GCF_000695815.1 of Acanthisitta chloris. Classification (NCBI taxonomy): domain Eukaryota; kingdom Metazoa; phylum Chordata; class Aves; order Passeriformes; family Acanthisittidae; genus Acanthisitta; species Acanthisitta chloris. The sequence continues at coordinate 13,553 of NW_008692101.1, forward strand.
TAGAGAGAACAAATTAACTCAGCTAGCCAATAAATCAGAACAAGAGCTGTGTTTTCTCTTTCACCTCCAAGAAATAAAATCTGAACTTGCCCAAATGCTTTACCAAATAAATGATTCTTTGAGGGTGGTCAGAAGGTCATGATGTTTGATTGAGTGGGTTTTGGTTCTTTTCTTTTTTCCACAAAGAGAATAATTAAACACATCTCTATTTTTTGTGTATGTTATGTGTCCCAGTGGGCATAACATTGTCAGCTATCAAGACTGAAATTTCTCTGATGTCAATACTTCTATTTATCATGTTCCAGCCAAGAAAATAGCCATCTATTTATTAATTGATGAATCATTATTAATAATTATCATTAATAATCACAGTCATGCTAATGTTGCTTGTTAGCCTCTACAAGACAATGGGTGATGAGTAATAGCATATTGCAAATGGGAATGGGCAGCCAAAAGCTAATGTTCTGAGTCAAAAGACAGGGCAAAACTTTTTTCTTCACTGTCTAATAATAATGTCTTTCCATTGTCCCATTAAGCTCTTGAATAAAGGGACCATCATTTGTTTTATTCACCAAAGAAACAGGACCCTGATCTGGTTGACCTCTATAACCCAAATTTACCCCATCTAAGTGTCCTACATCTCTTCAAAGCATAATGTCCTCCTGACACAATGTCCGTCCCATTTTATATCCCAGAGTAGACAGAGAGGTACAGGTATCTGCAAAATGTAAATCAGACTTAATATAAGTCCAGTGTACCAGCATTTTGGTCAATTACTATTTTCACTAGGTGCTGAGAGTTAGAGTAGTCTTGGTTTTCTTCAATATAAATGTTACTACTAATAAGAAAAACTATAATATGTGATGTGGAAAGTAATGTAACGAGCTTATCTTTTTTTTTAATGGTGGTTTAAGTCCTAGTGGAATTACTGTGCCTCCTATAATTTGCAAAATGAACATTTGAAAATAAAAAATTGACATTTAAGGCAAAAGTGTCTCTTCAGTGACCCTGGGGCCTTTCTTTTTGATTCAAAACAATTGTAGCAAATTTGAGAGACAAAATTCACCAAGGTTAATAACAAAAAGCGATAGCCAACACTGAACTCTGTTTCTGCCTGCATGGATGGACTGCTATCCAACCGCATCTTGAATACGATTAAAAACATAATTTGACTTTGAAATCCAAATGTATCTAGCACCTTCTTCCCTAGAGGATCAAACCAGATGTGCCTTGTTTTTATCCTGCTGGTAGCTAAACGTAATTTCCTAGGTAGACATCCACAGAAATCCTGTGATATCTTAAAAAGTAAATTTCATCAGGGTAAACACAGCTCTAAAGCATTAGACCAATGAAATTTTAAACCCCATCTCATAAAGTTATATTTCACAAAAGTGGAAAGCAGTTTTTATTCCTTTTTGCTGCAAATTTTGTGAACATATGGTGTAATGTGGAAACATGGATAGTCAGAACAGTTAGCAGTTGCTGTGGTACTGCTGGCTTATTTCCACTTTACAAATTCATACGAAGCTAAAATATCACGCTGGTGACATATGCTTACCGGCTCTCCATTTACTGCCTGCAGCTATGGGCTCCTGTATTCTAATGGTAATTCTACAATCTGTTCACTGACAGCTCAGGGGGCCAGATGATATGCACACTACTGACAGGGACATCACTTTCATGAAACATTTACTTCTCTGCACCTGAATATTGGAGTAATCATATAGAGAGTCGACACACCATGAAATAGAGTTAGACTGAAGATTCTGAGAAGAAAATAGCAGACTGTCACTCAAAATAAAGTTCATTTTATACCCAGCAGAGCTAGGTTAAAAGACATTTCCATAGACTGAAAATGCTTTCCATCTTTAAAGCTGCAGTTTAAAAGAAAAATGTTTTCCCCATATTTTTCTTCAGTGGCTCAAGGGATAATTACACTCCAAGACTTGCATTTGAGAAACTTGTACTTTCTTGCCCTGTGCTATTGGAATGAAGTTAGAATTATAGTGGGTGGATGGGCACTGAAAATTCCACCCTGTCACATAGTCAAAAGCACCAACAAACTACCTCTGAGTAACTTCATTTTATTTCCTTGTGCTGCCCTGCCAAGTCAGCTGTGAGGATTTGAACACATGAAGGCCATTTGCATGAAATCATCTCTCAGATCAGGTCTTCCCACTTTCCTGAGGCAGTGTCACAGGTGCAGCTGAGCTTTTGGCAGTGGATCAGTGTCCTGGGGAACATACTGCCAGGATGGGATTAGGCGTCCGGTGCTGGGGAGTTACATCCATGGGCAGATAAGTTAGTCAAAGGACTCACTGTAGGACTGGGATCAGCTGCTCGGAGCAAGAACTGTTGGAGTGTTCCTAAGCAGGCACAGGCAAGGTTGACAATAAGCATATTCAGGTGAGAGCTGGCAAAATACATAATGAATTGCATAAATGCTATATTTTATGGAAAAAGATAATTCCAAGGCAAAAGGTTAATTTAAATATAAAAACTTTGAGAAAAGACCTAAAAGGCCAGATAAGATCTTATCAACCTTTGTCATTCCCACCAGAAGAGAGCAACCAATTATCTAATATTATGAAAGAGGAATAGAGCAGTAGAATAAAACAAAGATTATTCCCTTGCTAATACAGATGGGGTAAGACTAAATATATAATGTGTGAGCCAGCAGTTGGTAAGCATGGAAATCACTTTTCCATCACCTATATTATCTGTGAATAGAAATACAGTAATATATTTTCCGTGTTCTGGCCTTTGTGAAAGTAATCATGAGCAGAGATGGCACTGGAAAAGAAATTTAAACATTACTAGGCAGATGGAGGTAAAGTTAAAAGCTAGACTGGAAGGCACAGAATGAAATACTATCTGGAAAGAAAAACAATCATATGAGGAAAAAGAAGGGTATTTCAAAATTTTTCTATATTAATCTACCACTGAACATGAAACATCACATGGACTTAGAAGGGAAACATGCAGAAAGCAATATGGAGATACCTGAGAAGTAAAGCTTATGATTGCCACTGCTGGTGATCAAGAATCCTGTAGGTCCCTTGTGATGGTCCATTGAAAATTTCTCCTGCAGTGATTATGCTATGTTGGAATTATTATATGCTAGGACAGTGAAGTCTGGTCAGCAGACAACGTCTTATCAAATATCATGTTTGTAATATAAATCTTTATAGCTACTTCTCTAATACACTGAAAGCCACTCCTCTGGTTATTTCAACCCTTTTCCTTATTTTGGTTCTCTATGTACTCTCAGAAGACAGATTGCATAAAGCATAGGCAATGTTATCAATGTCAAGTTATAAAGAGTTTGTTCTATAATGCCACATGTTCTTAAGGATTTTTCCCATAATATGCTCCTGTTGTGACCAAGGAAAGACCCCCCAGGGTTTTTTTTTTCAGGTGATCTTTCTGCTTGTCTTAGGACGACAACTGTCGTTACATTATTTAGCAATGATGACAGGGATCACATTTTCTTGAGATTTCCTGTGTCCTACGTTTAAACATCTTTCATTTCTTTTGTAAAGATGTAGTACAAGTAATGTAGTTTGGGCTGATTGGAACTTTCTTCACTGAAAGGCATTAATATGCAAGGTTTTTGTATGACATGGCTTGTGTTGTAGAAAACTGAAATGTCTGGATTTAGTTTTTGAAAAAATACTTTGAATAAACCAGAAAAGATATTTTTACTTAGTTACTTACAGTTACTTATAATTAAAAAAAAAGTAATTGGAACTGTAAAAAAACCTTCTGTAGTTGTTTATGAATTCTCTTGTTCAAGCAGGAATAAAGTATATAGAGGAATAATTGAAAAACATGTATTCCCCCCCACCAAAATATTTTTGTCTTTGACAAAATGCCAAAAAAAAGGGTACAAAAATACTTACAAGACTGGAAGATACCTACTTTTTAGCCTATTACGACATTTCAGAGGAAATATATAGCATTTTCAACTAGGTATAGTAGCTACATTTTATAGGATTGCCTGGAAAATCTCTGCTTATATATCAACAGGGATGGCTTAAGGCAATGCTACCATGTGGCTGGACCCTGCTACAGAATCTGTACTCCCATTTTATTATTTTATGGAACATTTATTTATACACTGCTTGTTGTTATTTATCTAAATTTACAGTAGTATCTTAAAATTTTATTGCAAAGTGTGTTTTTTATTTTATAATAAAATATCTTCTGTTTTGTGTGGGAATAGGAAGAGATGGAGTACAAAATCTCTTCATTATTTTTCCCCAATTTTCAATTTCTTTAAACACACTGCAATGCAACTTTTTTTTCAGAATTGCCTGAAGCACATTCTTGCAGTTCTTCCTTCAGAGTGAGGTTTCCATAAATGCAATGGGGACAGGTGAGTGCCATATAACTGCTGTCCCAAACCTGGTATGAAAGGTAGCACTGTGACTGTATTTTTATTAGGTAGTTAATTTTACATCTTGATTGCATCAGACTTTTTCAAACTGGAATGCAGCCTGAATTTCAGAGATTAACATACTGATGTATAAATTGTGGAAAATAAGAAATTGTACTGTGTCATTACGAAGACTCAGGTGAGTTTTAAAGAGAACAGCACTGTTCACCCCAGACACTGGGGGGAGGCACAGCTTTCTACCCAAAATATGCAGATTGCTTATATTTGAAACTTTTTCCATTTCACTTCTAAGCTTGCACGTATTTGAACAAGGGTGTTGCCTCAACAAAATTACCCACATATGTGTGAAATAAGTGAAAAATCCCTGCTCTATGGATTGACAATAGATTCAGTGTCCCTGCTTTCTAGTCCTGTACTCTGCATATTCTCACTGTGCCAAGTACATTTTTGCTTAGATATTAACCATTGGCTAATTTATGATACAAATATAAAATAATGTATTCCTAATCTTTGACTAATTCTTCTATGAGATGGCACAATTTTGGGGGGGATCCTTTTGTTAATCTGTTGGGCTAACTAAAAAGGAAAACATATGACATAGAATAATGCAGGGGCTAATATAATTGACATGCAACCCATCCCTTGTTGTACCACCTCAAGCCTCCCACAAGCAATGCAGCTGGAGGGTGGCATGTAGATAAAGTTTGTTTGCTGTTCTGCACTAAAACTGTGCTTCAACATGTCTCTGGTCTGTATACTTGTCACTGGTATTGACTTTTTCAGGTGCTTTCTCATCCTCATCTCGCAGCACTGGAGCCTCACGGGTTGGAATTGAAGTCACTCAGGTGCAACCAGCAGTGCTTTTCCCTAACGCTGTCTGACGGTGAGTCTTGCACTGTGCCTCTCCCCTGAAGGGGAACTGATGGAGTTGCTTCATCCCAAAGAGCACACTTGGCAGCTCCTTTCTGCCTAAAATTTTCCTTGGTCACACTTGCACTAGTAAATGCTGTGGACTGGTGGCTTCACATCAGTGCCCTCTAAATCTTCCTTTCTAGCCCTCAGGCCTTAATGCCTGGACAGTGAAGCTTGAGGGTGGTGCCTCATTTACAGTTTGTTTTTTCAAATGTATATTCTGGAGTAGTTGAACCTTTCAGGCTATATCACTGCTCTTGTGAAACTGGTAGGTGGCCATGGGATCTGAAGGAAGTCACTAATGAGAAGACACCTGCTGTTTTCATCCTGGGGAAAATGTAGGGTAAGCATTTTTAAAGCTAGTAGTACTTTTAAAATAATTTCTTAAGGCTTTCAGAAAGGGAATCAGTGATAAGTACAGCACATTTGAATCCTAAAGGTTACATATTAAATGAATGTTGCTGTTTACCTTTGCACAAGCTGCTGAGGCCTCTGATTGGCTAGGTCATTTTGCAGAGGACACTTGGGCCCAGGGGAAAATTTTCTTTTTCTAATATCTGACAACTCCACTTTTTTTTTGGAAATAGGTCTCCCCTCCAGCCATTAGCCTGGGAAGTGTCAGGTGCCAGCTCAGAGTCACTGCCTGGTCACTTCAGACCTGGAAGGGCTGCTCTCTGTGCACAAGGTCCAACAATTTCACTGCCCCTACACTTTCAGCTCACATTATGGTTCATTCCAAATATGGTAGGGCCACCAAACTGTCGGTAGGTCAGCCACACTGTGCACAGGACTTACACCTTCTTTAATGGTGCGCAGTAAATTCAGACCATCTGCAATGAGACTACTCTCAATGTGTAGGTAGATTCCATGTGGACAGCAGGCTCATTTACATATGTCAAAGTAGCACCATGATTTTAATTTGAAATGTTAATGGACATAAAAATAAATGCCAGGAGATTTTGACAGAGCAAGAAGTTAAAGTAACTCTGGGACCATGTAGTCCCTACAGAGTCATCCAAATTCATTGCAACACCACTGATTTCATTACCAGTTTATCTACAGACAGAAATAATTTCAGACTCTGGCACAGTACTTTAAAGAGGAATAGCTCTTCTCATAACTGTGAACTGATGCACTTAATTTAGAACAAGGGCATATTTTGCAATTAAATATAAAATCAAGTAAGCGAACTCCAAATAAATTATGATTGCTCTGAAATATGAGAAATCATATAGTGTGTTATTCCGGTCTGGGCATTCCAGAATGGCTCCGTCTACAGAAAAACTAATATCAGATGTGAGTTTTGATCCTAGATTGGGTAAGACCTTGAGCAAGGTTCTTAACTTCACAGTTATACTTCAGTTCTATTTTTTTAAACCCTTATGGTTCCAGCAGCTCGTGCAGTAGATGGCTTTGAGACTTAGAAAGTTAGTATTTTAAAATAACTATTTATAGTGTAACATAATAATTAAAGCATTTAGGCTTTGAAAATCATTCCCTTTAGAGCCCTTGAGAGAAATGTTAGATATATGCAAAAATGCAGATGTTAGTAGGAGCAGCATGTACATATCCAAGAGCAACATTTGGCCCCCTTAAGTCAAATGAAAAAAACTTTCACGCTTACATGCACACTCACAAACCCATCCTGCTGTGAAACTAGATATCATTTTCTGATTAAATGCTTACTCAGTCTGTCTGTACCACAGAGTCACTGCAATAGTAATAAAGCTCTGATGTGGCATAGATTAAACCTTGAGGACTTTGTGGTGGTGCATTTCTGGATAATTATATAATCAATAAGAATAACACTTATCTCTTATGGAGGAACTTTTCTCTCTGGATTTTAGGTGGTGCCAGCATGTAAGGTTTAAATCTGAAAACAGAACGATTTAATCTAGTGGAAAAATGCAGTTATCTCATGGAAATGGACTTTCTGCAGTCCTCTATTTCTTTTATGGTATTGAAATTATGGATGTATTACTCAGTGCTTGCAATGTCTGCAAATGGAGGTGATCCTCAGCACAGCAAGCGTGAATGCAGAGAAAATGTAATGATTATGGGTAAGGTCATGTTTGCAGGCTCAGGGCTATTGTCCAGCATGCAGCATTCAAACAGGTAAATCCTGGCCTCTGGTGAGGGGAAAAAGGGCAGCAGAAAGGTGGGGAGCCTTCTGTCTCCCCTCAAGCCTGGTCACTTGCCAAAGAGGCTGTGAGCATCCTGCTGGTGGTACTTCCTGAGCCCCAGTGCTCCTATGTGCCTGGTGACTGAAGGGGTGAGGGGAGAAGGAGCTCTTGTCTCTCTTGTCCTCAGCCAGACTATGAGCCATATACTGAAACCTTTAGGGGTAGTGTCACATCACTTCTCAATGCCCTGGGAAACTCTTCCTCCCATAGCACCTCGCAATGTGCCTTGCAGAAGGATCGCCTGAAGGCAGAGGAGGTCTCAGTACAGTCACTGTTCCTTTCCAGAAAGCTGTAAAGGCATCAAGAGGTGGGTACTTTCCTGTCTGGTACCTTTTCTTAGCTGATAGCTCCTCTGGCACTTCTGTGAAACTGAAAAATTTTGTTTGCATGTTTTCCTGCTGGAGAAAGTCACTTTAGTGGATGATTGAAGGCAAAATTTGGCAGATTTAATACATGCGAATCCAAATTTTGTAAAGAAATCTTTTAAATTATCTAAGTCCTACACATTAAAATGAAAGGTTTCAATTCAAAATTACATCATGTGTCTAGACTGATCTTTGTTCTAAAAGAATAAAACAATCAAAAAGACAAAGATATATATTTTTTTAAGTAATGAAAAACTTTTCATTTGATCTGGTTTATTTTTTTGCAAAAAATTCACCTTTTTTTTTTTCTCTAGTTTTGAGGCACTTTAGATAATGTCATACTTGAGAACATATTTTGCCCAGCTCTATTAATTAATATAGGATATTAAAGACTGTTCCAAGACCTTTCCACTAGGTATGGACTCTTCTCAAAGCCAAATCCATCTCAGGATTAAACCCAAGAGATCATCCATCTCGTCTCCTCATGCTCTGATTTGTCCCAGGAATAGTGAGGCCCCTGGTGTGGATGCCCTTCTGCTGCTCTGCCTTGATTCTGGCCTCAGTTCAGAAAGGTTTTGGGTATGTTCCAGCCCTCCACACTGAAGCCCTTTGGCGACCACTGGGGTCTGTGTGAGCTGTGACTTGGGCTGAGGACATTAACAGCACATGCAAAATGAGGACTGAGAAATTATGATAAAATGTGCTGAATGTGATAATATGATACAATTATGATAAAGTGATGTTAAAAGGCAGTTATAAATGCTGTCCTTCAAGAGTGAAACGAACAGTTCAGTCACAACTCATCAGCTATTCCTAGGAGACATCTTAAACTAGATGTTTTGACAAAATATCAGTAATATAGTTATTCTCAGTGACTAGGAGAGACCCTGATATAAGATTTATTTTTTTTTTGGCCATCTGGTTTGTCCATTGGAAAAAAAAAGGAGATAATTTTATCTCTATTACTTTGACAGACCACTAATTTGTTTTTTATATAATTAATACTGGCTCAGCACCAGCAAAGCTTTATTAAATTTAGGGGAAAGAATGTTCTGGCTTAAGACACTGAAAACCAGTTAAGAATCAAGACTTATAGTTATTATACCGGGATTTTCTGTCATTGGTTACAAGCACAGAATAGAGTAAAAATATTTATACATATGGATTGCAATGTGTAATGAAATTCAAACCAGAAGAATTCCTGAGTATCTTACCCTGCTCTTTAAATCATAATTCAGAGCATCTGAGCAAAAAATGTGTTTGTATAAAAATGAAAGCTCACTTAAAAGAACAGGGAGAAGCAAAATGTTGGATTTCTCACCACATAAGTTTGATTATAAAAAGATACTTTAAAAAGGAGGCTAGTTGTCCAAGATTTTCTATGTCACAAATAGAAAGACTGTTCAAAAGAGAGATCCAGAATTATGGTAAGTTTCTGCCCAGAAGCACTTCAATAGTGGCTTCTCTTTCCCCTTTGACTATAGAGGAAACCAAAGGATATTCACCTTGTTAAACTTAAGGCATACTCCTCTGTTTCTCTCTTTTGCCTTCATATGAAACAGAGGTAGAATAGCCTTTAAAATGTTAGATGTCAAGAATCTGCTGCTGTAAAAATTCCCCAAGACTTCCAAGTCTCTCAAGTAGTGATTTGCAAATTGCCAGCTTTTATTTGGTGTTCTATAGGCAAAACTCCTACTAGCCTTCCCATGGGAAGAACTTGTGGGAATAGAAATCCTGGTGGGTTTGTTTTCTCTTTTTTTTCCCCCTAAGGCTCTGAACACAAGGAATTTTGCAGCAAAGTCAGATTCTTAGATTGCTGACCTAAACTGCCAGTTGAAGTTTTGATTGTACAGAAAAATACATCAATATTAAAAATAAAAGAAATAGCTTTTTCCCTTCATTTCTTCAATTTTATTCAATTACTGCTCTCTCATTTTCCTTTGGGAATATTAAAATAATTTTTTAAAAAATTTGATATTAACAATTAATGAAAATGATAACTAATTTAAAAAATGCTAAAGGAGCAATCAGGAGGAGTAGGAAAGTATAAGCACATGTATTTTAGGGATGAATATGCAAAGTAATTGTCTAGGTTCCCAACCTGCAAAAATCCCATGAGACTAAGGATGGACCTGGAAATTACCTGTGTACATTGGTAGAAGGAGAGACTGGAGCCCATATCCTGCCAAACACCAAGTGGGGTTATGAGTTAAATCTCACCTGGAAGAAAGAATGAAACTGGTTCTAGTCTTCAGAGAGAATAAAACTACCATTTGTAGTTGAAAACTTCCAGTGGAGAGGGACTGAATTTTTGTTTTAGACTCAAATATATGAAGATTGTGAAGTTCAGAATGCTAATTGCTAATTACTAATTCCCTTAAATGCACAGATTGTTAAGGAGTCAAGATTATAAAGACATGGAAGATTTTTTCCTGGCCACCTAGCACATACAATGATGCCACAATATTGTGGTCTTGAAAAGACCTGTACTTCTACTGCTACAGCTTTCTTCCATGGGCTGTTTTACAGAGATATAATAGCATCTGTTGGCAGTAGGTGCCTGTGTATCAATAGAATAAAGATCAGAAACATATACTGCTAGCTAGCTGCTGTAAATAAATATAAATTCTAAGTAACAAGAAAATCAAATATATAATATATTACATATATTATTAAATTACATGTATGAATGCATTCTTCCAATTATGTTCAGGCTCATACAGATGAAAGGTAACAGCAGGGATGATCATGAATGAAGAAAACCGATTTCACACTCGACCGGGGAAAAATTCTGTGAAGGAATTGTAAAGAAGGTCTTGACACATCCTTATAAATGAGAATTTGCACTGAGGACAAGAGTTTTACCTGCTATAGTAAAAAACCCAAGTGTTCTTCACTGAGTGTCTCACCTGATTTTGCCCTAGGTAGTTAAAATTGCTGTTAAAAAAATGATGTCACCTAAGTCACATGAGATCTGCTCTCCTCTACATTCTCAATAGAAATAGTTTAATTAATTCTAGAAAGATGACATTTTAATTAACAATAGAATTCTTGGGGTTAGGTTTTCCAGGAAAATTCTAATATTCTTTGTGATAGGCTTTATAAAAGATCTGCAGCTGGCATAAGAAATGAATAAAAACAGCTAATGAGGAAGGGCAATACAAGCATGACATCCGAGTCCTGGACCTTTTTCTCCATAGACACAGATCATTTTAAAATGGAAGACAGAGACATTTCTGCACAAACTCTAGAGGTTAAGCCTCCTGACATGTCACCTTTATCACATAAATCATGAGCAACTGTCTGAGCTTTCAGTGTCCTTCACAGTCAATTTCCATTCTACTTTCCATCCTCAGC
>NW_008692101.1:24806-26403 GCF_000695815.1 Acanthisitta chloris
CAGCATTTATTCTTTTCAGAACATTCATTTGTGCTTTCTCTTTCATGTACACTATATTCAGGAAGAAGTTCTCATTCCTTGCTTTTCAGTTTCTCAATGGAGTGCTTACTTGCTAGAATCAAGGTTTTCTCCTCCTGCCTGTGTCCTGTGTATGTTCCTTAGGGACAGGGAGCATCTTTCCCTGGGTGTAAGGTGAAGTGCACAGCACAACAGGAGTCTGTGCCTGAAAATGTGCCTTTCTGCTTCAGATTTTGATTCCATGGTCTCTTTGACATAGCAAGTTCAAGAAGCTTACGCTGCCTGAAGTACCACAGTGATACTGTTCTGGTATTGAAAGATTTTGCATATGGCCACCTCAGCTATGAGCAGAGGCATGGTTTTCAGTAATAGGATGGACATAGTTTAAGAAAAACTGTTATATACAGCAATAACTAAATGCACCAATAAAAACCCTGTTATTTCAGAAGACCTGGGTAGCTTTTATTCTTGGTGTTTTTTCTCATGTTTAAAATAAAATTGAAAAAGCTCCAAAAATCTCCAAATATCAAACACACAGAAAGGAACAGAACAAGTTACACATATACTGGTTTTCACAGATACCAGTGAATGCTATCTAAACCCTAAAAGTCTGTTTTAATTATCTTTTTATCAGTTTCTCATTTCTAAAAAAGCTGTTATTATAAAGACATTTTTTATGCAGCTGTGTCATGTGCATTTTCTGAGCTTAAGGTTACTGACTTAGAGGCAATGACACCAGTTCATGAAATGGAGATATGAATTAGCTGCAAACAAATATTGATGGGTACATATGTATATGCCTGTAGAAAAGCAAGAGATTATCTTCTTGGTGGATTCTCCTTAGATAGCATAAAACTATATTCATCCTTTCATGTTGTACTCACTTAAGTATATGTGCACTGGTGACTTACATTATCATGAGATATTTCCTGGCTATTCTGGGAGCTGGAAAATACTTTTGAGTGAGTCCTTTCAAATTCCTCAACAGCTTGCTCAAGCTGTTTGAGAATGAAAACAAGTGTGCTTCCTGTATTGCAAAAATGCTGTCACAATGCCCTACATTCAACCTAACTTGGGCATTTCCTGACTTTCAGAGCCAACATCTATTGGTATTATTCAACTAGTTTCAGTGGGATTGTGTCAGCAGAAAATACAGTCCTCAGAGCTTCACATTGTAGCTTCCACCTTGTTTTAAAATACCTTGTTACATTTAACTTTTTAGACATTTTAAAGGCAAGCGAGGAAAACAGATCAAGACTGCATGACTGAAAGACTTTGTAATTTGTACTCACAGTCTGGATTCTTCAAAATTTTCGGAGGAGTTTACCATGCCAGCGTTTCTCTTTCTTCTGTGTGCTGGGCTAGCTTTGTCAGACTAGGACCATCACTCATTTAATTGGATTTACCTCCCATGCTACAATTTACTCTCAGAACTCTTTATCCTTCAACATATTTTCAAAATTCTTTGTTCTTTAGTTTGTTGTTTGTTTTTTTTTTTCTTGGAGTTTGCTTTTCTGTATAATAAACTCTTCATTCAGTATGGCAGAAGTCCTTTTATACATCCCCAGGTGTGTGACAG
>NW_008692102.1:0-3800 GCF_000695815.1 Acanthisitta chloris
AGCACCACAGCGATCTGGGAGGCCTCCGTCAACCATGTGTCCCCACGGGTGGTGTTCATGTCCTCCTCCTCCTCCTCCTCCTCTTCCTCCCGGAGCGGAGTGCGGTGGCGGCGGCAGACGGGGAGGGTTTAAATGATGTCAGGGACTGTCTTATCCCCCCCACGGCCCCCCTCGTGCCTGGAGGAGCTGGAGCCCTGGAGGGAGGGCCCCTCGGAGGGGGGAGCAGCTTGGCCCCTCCTTGGTGCTGTGGAGGGTGCAGAGTACTGCATGGAATGGAGGGTCACCCCTGCCCCTCCCCAGGGTGTGCTTCAGGGGCAACTGGGGCTGCCCCACTGCCCATCCTGCCTCTCCCCACTGCACCCCCATGCCATGGGGCTCAGCGGCTGCAGTGAGGACCCCCAGCTCGGCCTCATGGCTCAGGGGACCCCCAGCTCAGCCCCACAGCACTGGGGTGCAATGGGGACCCCTAGCTCACCCTCAGCACTTATTCCCTCCCTCCCATAGTCCCCAGCCCCCCATACTCCCAGCCAGGATGTGACCAGACTCCATGTGAAAGCAGAAACACTTTATTTTGGGGGCAGCTCCAGCCCCACAGGGATCGGGGGGACACCAGGGGGACACAGCTGGTGACAAGGGACACGGCCAGCACTGGCTGTGTGGCACTGGGTGTGCTGCAGAGTGGCTGCAGGTAGGAATGGATGGTATCATCCTGACCCCCAGCACCCCCTGCCAGGCCCCACACGCACCCTGAGGACTCACCCTGTCACCAGCCAGGCTGGAGCCACCAAGCAGGTTCTCCAGGACAGGCAAGAAAGACCTCACCAAGGAGCAGCAACCCCCAAATTACAGGCCAGACTGAGCTCAGCTCCTGCCAGAGGCATTTTGGAGGTGGAGAGGGGGATCCAAGCAGAGCCACTGTCCCAAGGAGGTGCCACCAGGCAGGTGCCACCCAGCCCTACAGTGCCAGCGTGTCCTTGATGAGCCGCCGCATGGTGGTGGTGACCGAGGTGCCCAGGGAGTCCGTGATCTGGTAGGAGATCTTGTACAGGTAGGGCTGTACGTCCTTCAGGCTGGTGTCGAAGACGTTGTCCACCTCGGACTGGGTTGGCATCTTGGGCAGGTACTCGTGGCGGTTCATCACCTCCACGATGTTGATGATCTTCTCACAGAGCTTCTCGCCCACCTTCTCGCGGCAGATCTGCCGCTCCTGCTCGTTCGCCAGGTTCACCACGTTCACCTTGATGGTCCACAGCTCCCAGGGGATGCACTCGTCCGAGAAGGGCCACCGAGACTTCTTCTTCTGGTAGAACTCCAGGGAGATCTGTCCCATCCCGTCGCTGCCGGAGCTGCGCAAAGCGTCCTGCTGGGACAGAGAGTGGCTCAGGGGCTGCCCTAACCCTCCCCTTGGGCACATCCCTTTGCATTTCACACTCCCATTTCCACCCCTGTGGATCCCCCTTACCTTGAACTCTCCTGAGGCACATCCCATTGGATTTCACAGTCCCATTTCCACCCCTGTGAATCCCCTGGGACACATCCCATTGGATTTCACACTCACATTTCCACTCCTGATGGATGTCCCTTCCCTTGAACTCCCCTGGGGCACATCCCATTGGATTTCACACTACCATTTCCACCTCCATGGATCCCCCTTACCTTAAACTCCCCTGGCCAACTTTCCATTGGATTTCATACTCCCATTTTCACCCCTATGGATCCCTTGGGGCACATCCCATTGGATTTCACTCTCCCATCTCCACCCCATGGATCCCACTGGATTCTATGCTCCCATTCCCACCCATGGATGCTCCTCACCTTGAACTCCCCGACAGCCTTGCGCAGGGCCCTATACAGCTCCTCGGAGGAGACGCGTCCCATTTCCACCCCTGTGAATCCCCTGGGACACATCCCATTGGATTTCACACTCACATTTCCACTCCTGATGGATGTCCCTTCCCTTGAACTCCCCTGGGGCACATCCCATTGGATTCTACACTCCCACTTCCACCTCTGCTGGATCCTATTAGATTTCACACTACCATTTCCACCTTGAACTCCCCTGGGGCACATCCCATTGGATTTCACACTACCATTTCCACCTCCATGGATCCCCCTTACCTTAAACTCCCCTGGCCAACTTTCCATTGGATTTCATACTCCCATTTTCACCCCTATGGATCCCTTGGGGCACATCCCACTGGATTTCACTCTCCCATCTCTACCCCATGGATCCCACTGGATTCTATGCTCCCATTCCCACCCATGGATGCTCTCACCTTGAACTCCCCTGCGGCACATCCCACCCATGGACTTCCCTCTCCCATCCCAACCCCATGGATCCTATTGGATTTCACACTACCATTTCCACCTCCAGGGATCCCCCTTACCTTAAACTCCCCTGGCCAACTTTCCATTGGATTTCATACTCCCATTTTCACCCCTATGGATCCCTTGGGGCACATCCCACTGGATTTCACTCTCCCATCTCTACCCCATGGATCCCACTGGATTCTATGCTCCCATTCCCACCCATGGATGCTCTCACCTTGAACTCCCCTGCGGCACATCCCACCCATGGACTTCCCTCTCCCATCCCAACCCCATGGATCCTATTGGATTTCACACTACCATTTCCACCTCCAGGGATCCCCCTTACCTTAAACTCCCCTGGCCAACTTTCCATTGGATTTCATACTCCCATTTTCACCCCTATGGATCCCTTGGGGCACATCCCATTGGATTTCACTCTCCCATCTCCACCCCATGGATCCCACTGGATTCTATGCTCCCATTCCCACCCATGGATGCCCTCACCTTGAACTCCCCTGCGGCACATCCCACCCATGGACTTCCCTCTCCCATCCCAACCCCATGGATCCTATTGGATTTCACACTACCATTTCCACCTCCAGGGATCCCCCTTACCTTAAACTCCCCTGGCCAACTTTCCATTGGATTTCATACTCCCATTTTCACCCCTATGGATCCCTTGGGGCACATCCCATTGGATTTCACTCTCCCATCTCCACCCCATGGATCCCACTGGATTCTATGCTCCCATTCCCACCCATGGATGCCCTCACCTTGAACTCCCCTGCAGCACATCCCATCCATGGATTTCCCTCTCCCATCCCAACCCCATGGATCCTATTGGATTTCACACTACCATTTCCACCTCCAGGGATCCCCCTTACCTTAAACTCCCCTGGCCAACTTTCCATTGGATTTCATACTCCCATTTTCACCCCTATGGATCCCTTGGGGCACATCCCATTGGATTTCACTCTCCCATTCCCACCCCATGGATCCCATGCGATTTCACACCCCCATTCCCACCTATGGATCCCATTGGATTCTATGCTCCCATTCCCAACCCCAAGAATGCTCTTCACCCTGAACTCCTCTGAGGCACATCCCACTGGATTTCACTCTCCCATCCCCACCCCACGGATCCCATTGGATTCTATGCTCCCATTCCCAACCCCAAGAATGCTCTTCACCCTGAACTCCTCTGAGGCACATCCCACTGGATTTCACTCTCCCATCCCCACCCCACGGATCCCATTGGATTCTATGCTCCCATTCCCACCCACGGATGCTCCTCACCTTGAACTCCCCGACAGCCTTGCGCAGGGCCCTATCCAGCTCCTCGGAGGAGACGCGGACGTAGGCGAAGTCGATGAAGTCGCAGTCCACGTCCTGCGTGCCCACGGTGCCGATGGAGTAGGTTCCCTCCTTCTTGTAGTGGAACTTGCCGGTGCTGCGGTGCAGCAGGACGGTGTGGAGCACAGCCAGCATGG
>NW_008692103.1:0-474 GCF_000695815.1 Acanthisitta chloris
CCCCCCGCCTGCCCCCCTATCAGGTTAAGTCACTAATTCAAAGCACTGCTACCTCTGTATATCTTTACAGGTTTATTACACATTCTTGTATATAAGCAGCTGAAAGATCAACACCTTGTTCGTCAGTAGAAACACATTGAATTTGGCAGAAACCCTGCTATCCAGTGGAATAGGGACTAGCTGGGAGGCAGATGAGATTTATTCATGTCTGCATCAGCTTCGGGAACCATGATTCATATTATACAGTAAGGCAGCATGGCAGCACTACAAAGGGCTGTCAAGTCTACCTGTTGGTGGGAGCTAGCCTAACCTTTAAGCCTGTGTAGCAAGACTTGAGATACCTGTCAGTTTTAGTCCCAGACCTGATTCCTCAGAGCTGAAGAAACTAGTCAGTTTCAGAAAGAAAAGGGAGTTTTAAGGCAACTAAAGCCAGTTTCAAAGGGAAAGGTGAGCAAAGTGGCTTTAAGCTGTCAG
>NW_008692103.1:502-1362 GCF_000695815.1 Acanthisitta chloris
AGCAGTCTGAGTTTTGATCTCGTAGCATAGCTACAGTCAGTTTATGTGATTTTCTGTGTGTGCAGAACTCCAGGCACTCATTGTCATGATAGGGACTGGAATAGACACTGAACCTTCTACAGCACACGTGGATGCAATTATTATGTCTGGGACAGCAACAGCTTAACTGACATTTTACTACAGTGAGTAGCTAATCTAATCTCTTCTCCTTCAGTCTGAACGCTGGAATTCATAGGAGAAGAGCCCGCTGAACCAGCGAAACAGGATAGAGACACAACAACTCTGGCAGTTGGTGAACAGGAGACTTAAAACAAGTAATGTCCTGAAAAGTGAACATGAGCTGTATTCGTGCCAGTAATCTCTACTGGGAAAAAGCCAGGTGGGAAGTTGACAACTGCAAGATGCTAAGTAGAGAAAGGAAAAAGAAACTCCAAATGAGCTTTAAGAGAACTAAGAAGTACTCCAAGCATTGGCAAAAAACTGCAAGTGCTGCAAGACAAATGAGGAATGAAAACAGACAGGCAGGACACAGTTAACTGCAAATGGCCTAAATACCATAGATGTAAAAGTGACACTGAACAGGGTCATAGTGCACCTGGGCTACCAGCTGCGCTACACCTTTTGCTGGCTGGGCTTCCTGCTGCAGCCTTACCTCATCTCCAAGAGGAAAAGTGATTATTCCCCACCCACATTTTCTCTCCTTGTTTTCTGCATACTTTCTCCTGCCATTCCTTTTCCAGTGAAGTTTCGCCTTTCCCCCTGCCTCTGCCTGAGCAGCAGCATCCCTCTGGCAGCAGAGCCGGTATTGCCAGGGAGGTTGCAGCCGTGCAAGTTATCCCAGCTTCCAGCTCTCCCTGCAC
>NW_008692103.1:1405-8613 GCF_000695815.1 Acanthisitta chloris
GCTTCAACGGTTTTATAGACATGTACACTGACCTCATGGCAGAAGCTGGGAGATGTGTGGGATACCACAAGCCCCCCCCAACAACAGGCTGTGAGACACCACCCCCTCCATGCACGCAGGCAGTAAGGCCAGGCTCAAGATTCCCTCCCTATTGTAATGATTTTGCTCTATGCAGAGATTTATCACATGCAGCTGCCACAACTTGTTTACAAGACACAAAAGCCATAAAAACAAGGTTGACGAAGTCTGCGTGTGAGCTGTTTTCCCTGGCATGAATTTGTCATACCTCTTAGCTTGCCGACACCCTGGCTACATGGTCTGCAATAACTTGCAGCAATGCCTTTCCTCCAGCTTCAGAGTAGCCAAAGTGTGTGTTTTCAGTAAGGCTGGTTTTTGACAAAGTTGCTTTGCAGTTAGCTTTATCACTACTGCAAGAACAGCAAAACTGCCCTTGTTGTCTGTTTCTTTATCCTTGTCTTTTTTTTTCCATGGTAAACCAGGTTGCAGAAATTAAACTTTTCCTTTTCCAGGGATGAGTGGCCAGCACGTGAAGCTTTTGGTTTGCTACTACTTCCACTTAGTTCTAGATCCTAGCTCCACCCAATGCCCTACATCTACCTACCTCTGGATAATTCTATCTGGAGTTACTTCAGGTTTTCTGCTTGGAAAGAATAGGTTCAGGCAAACTTCAGTAGCCTGTACCAAAATGAACAGTGCTAGATTACAGGAAACCAAAAACTCCCTTTTGACACATTTTAGTGAGTACTCAGTAAGTAATCTTCTTCTTCCCAGTTAAACACCTCAGGGTAGTGAAAAGCTTTTACATGGTGTGTCAGGTGCTGCTCAGCCAAAGGCATATGACTTATGACTACAGCTGAACTTCTAGGTGTAACCTTAACACAAGTAATAATTAAAAAGGTATATCACTAGCCTCAAGCAAAACTGGTCATAAGTGAAGTTCCCAGGGTAAGTCAGTCAGCAAAATGGAAATGCAGTGCTCATCACACAGGCAGGACTTTGGTGTTCAGTTACACTAATGCCATTTTGTGTGGCATAATGGTAAATGAAAACAGCACAGAGACCACAGGCTTTTACTTTCAATGAAAACTGTTAACCTGAATGGCAACAGCTTTCTTGCTCATCCTATTTTCATTTTCAATACTGCAGCTGCTGTAGTGGAATTACAGAACTGGTCAGCTCAGCCAACAAAGGTTTTTTTTCTTTCTAAACTTGCTGACATTTTTTTTATTTTAAAGGGCAGAGTAATGAAGAGTAAAGATCTCTGAATATGACCTTTAATAATCTGAGTGCACCACTTTTTCTCTACCCCACAGCACACCAGCAATTGGCTTTGAAAAAAAGGAAAAAAAGGAAAATGTCAAATAACTCAAATGAAACAATACAAACATACTTGTGTGAGGTTGTTTTTCCTTCATCAGTGCTTGAGGCATGGGTGTAAAGGAGTGTTGCAATAAAATTCCTTCCTACAAGGACAGGAACGAACAAGGAAGTATCTTCCAAACCTTTATCAAAGATGGCCCTTCTCTTGGAGTGTCTAGCACCCCTTGAGATCAATCACCTATGCCACAAAAGCTTGTCTATTTACCAACTTTCCTCTCAACATTGGCCTCACAGTTACAAAAAAGTAAACTTCCATTTTACCATTAGTCATGAAAAAACCCCAACCAAACAACAATACATACGTAGGCATCCCAGAAACAACAGTTTAGAGGAATCAAGTATAGTGTGTCCAGAGACAGTACAAAAGGCTCTTTCTGTACTCACATGCTATCACTTGAAGAGTATACAGCTATCTTCACATTCAAAATTATTTTCCAGCTTTATTTCCAAAGTATTTTCAAAAAATAGTTCAATATTCATACAGTGTATTAGGATGACTGTGTGACTGAAGCTGATGCAAACATGAGTAAGCCAATGTTTACTACTTGCTACTTTGATTTTAAACTTGGAAGGTTAAGGAAGGCAGAAGTTCAGCAGAATTCCAAATAGTACTCCAGAGAACAAATATTTCTGACTCTAGAAACAAAGATAAAGGCCACAGCAAAACAGAATGCATATACACTTGCAGTCTGAATATTGCAGTCTTCTATTCATAATGACATGCTTAAATTCACCAACTCTCCTGCCCCACAAAGCCCTCCCCCAACCTCCCAAACAGACAACTGGTTTGTTTTTAAGGATTAGCCGGAACTGAGTTTTTACCCTGGAGGTCTCTTATTTCACTGTTGTTGGAAGGATAAGGGTGGGCGACTGACATTCAAGTAAGTTGAAATGTGAGCTGCACGTCTTCACATTTTTCAGTAATAAGTCATTTTGATGGCAAAGTCCTTTACTGAAAGGTAACTTAGATTCTGCTGGCAAAAAAACCCACTCCAATACAACAGGGATCTCTTCTAAATCTTAGCCAACCACCTGTTTAAGCATCTCACAAAGACCTGGCTCCCAGAACTCAGATTTCAACCCAATACAGTCTACTTTATTTCAGTCTACTAGAATTACTGAATAAAGATCTTGTCGTTGCTAGTTCAAGAAAAATAAGGGTAAAAGCCCTTGCCCTCCCCTTCAAAATTTGTTGCTAGTCATTTCTAGAAGCTGTATCACAAAGACCTGCAAAGAACACTCAACACAACCCCTCTTCTAGCCTCCTCATTTCATTTTCAGGAGATCTTCCACATCTCTGAATCCACAGATCTTCAGATTTACCAGCCCTAAGGTGTTTCTAGGAGCCAAAAGCTGGAACTCTTAGAGAGGCCTAAGCCACCCCTCTGGAATTTAGTCAAGAGTTACCTCCATAGCTCCCTTTGGCCCCTTTAAAAAATTTCAACGTAACAGAACTCAGTCAGGTACTTCCGTCCCACTTTTCAGCATTCTTTTAAACATATGGTTAGCAGCAACTGCTAGCATAGCTCTCTAAACCAAACAAAGACAGTGCAAGCTCAAAAATATTTCTCACTTCCATTTCTTTCAAGGGTAAGATGTGTTTTCTGCAAAGCTCATACTCAACAAAATACTCTGTATGCATCGATTTTAAAGAAAATATTTTATTACATTATGGGGAAGAAAGCATAATCATCCAAAGTTTGTATTGTTAAAAAAATTGAAAATTTAGACAGCGTATCGGTATATTCTGTTCCGCATGGGAATGATAAGAAGACTCTATATCATTACTAGATATTGCACAGTCTGAAAGAAACAAAAACAAATCACATGATCTTGGGAACCATCTCACATTATAAAAACCTACAAAGAAAACATTTTAAAAAAAGAAACCAACAAAACACACAATCCTTTCTTTCTACAGTAGCTTTAAGTTTATAATTCTTGGAATGACCGTATTCCACTGAAGACCATCTCAGTGACAGGAAGCTTCATTTCAGCAATCCCCTTGTGCAAATAAGATTAATAAAAAAAATAATAATAATGCAGTGAAGTCTTTTGATATCATGTGGGTGGCAATAACCACACAGCTGTTAGATCCCTGCCTGGAAAACAAAACGGGAAAGAAGGAAGGGGATTTAGGCCATAAGTTTCGCCTGCAACTCCATCTCTGCCGCCCTTTTGAGTGCAACATCCACCAGTAGCTGAAATCCACTAAAATCCTGGTTAAGGTCTGGTGGTGTTGGAGGAGGAGTGTTGAAGAGCCCACTTTGTGCATTTGCACCAGGTCCCAGTTTAGATGCGTCCTCATGGCAGGAGAGGGTGTTGTCTGTGAAGCTGCCGGCCAGGGGCTGCTGCAGGTCCGTGGTTTGGCCTACATCAGCTGGCTGGCAAAAGTGGAAAGGGGCATCTTTCAACGCAGTCACGGTTGTGTGGCAAATCACCGACGGCCGAGCCAGGACCGATCCCGGGGAAGCTGGCTTGGAAGAGGACAAAGTCTTGCCGAGCGGTGCAGCGGCGGGAAGGAAGGCAGTCTCCTCCAGCAGGGGAATGTAGTTCTTTGTGCTGATAGCAGACTCCACCAGGCTGCCCTCGGGAAGCTTGGTCCCTCGCCGCGAGATAGTGAACTGATTTGGGTCTTTGCCATCCTTCCTCAGCATGTCAGGTAACAGCCTGCGGCGTGCATTGATAAACCAGTTGCAGACCTGGGAATATAATGACATCTTAATTTCTACCTTCATTCACTTCCAACTATGTGCCATTAGAGCCACCGGGTTAGATTAATGAATCCCTCCAAGCAGTTTCCTTCACTGCAGAACAAAAGAGGGACCTACTGACAAGTTCTGACACGCCTGGCAAAGGCCCTTCCCTTGTCCCAGCTCTACTGACAACTCTCTGCTCCAGTTACAGAAAGCCTCGGGACATCGGAAGGCAGCGAGAAGCCCAAACAAGGGGTTTAGCTTTTAACTCTGTGCACACACATTAACCTATTGGGTATTGTTCCCTAGCTTAGGTTAATTAACAACAGGAAAACCTTTTCTCTCTGAAGAGAGCCACTCCTCCCACAAATAGTTACCGATTTTCCTTGTTCAACTGACTGTGTCGACAGACATAACATGAATTACCTCATTTAAGTTTGTCCTTGTTTAAACATCAAACCAGTTTCCTGGGCAATACAGGATAGTTTATAGTCTAACGACTTTTTTCTGTTTACTGCATAAAGGAAGTTTTCTTTATTATGTTATTTTATAGCCAACTATGAAATTTGTACCATTGAATTAATATGGAAAATTAAAGCAACATGAGTGCTCTCTATTTAGCACCTCCCAAAACCAAATCCAGGTTTATACAAGAAGTTCTCATGCAGCTACCTTCCCACAAGGTGGGAAGCAGCAATGGTCAACAGCTATTCCAACAAAGATGATCACAGAAGATGAGAATGATGTATGCAAGGGACCTCACACTGGTATCCCAGGAGCAGAATCCAAATTAACCACACAAAAGCCTCACCACACCTGTAACTAGCACACTTGAGTAGCTCTATCCCATACAGCTTGTTGCATTGATCCTAATGGAAGTCATCATGCACATTATATATGTACATATTCTGTAGGAACAAGCCTCAAGTGCAGTTTTTGAAGGGAACAGTTATACATTAAGCTGCGTATCTATCACCATAAAACTTGTGCTGACAAATAAATACCTCCTTCTCACAATAAATTACCTTGTATAGACACTTTGTATCTTGTGGGGCATTATTCCACAAAAAAATTAGCATGCATGCTAAAATTCATGGCTGTCAGTTCTCCAAGACATATCATTTTATTCCAAATAAATAAAGATCATCATAACATGCAATCAATCTGTATCCCCTTACAAGTGCTATCAGAAGGAGAGTAACAATAAAAAAACGCAATCTCATCTGCAGTGTAAACATTTGTATCCATGACTAGACTATAGGTAAATTAAAACACAAAACACCTTTTGAAGAGAGAACTCTTTTTTTTTTTTTTTAAATACCTGTAGTGTGGAAAGGTGTGTTTGTCGGGATAACAGCGCCTTTTCTTGCTCTGAAGGATAAGCATTGTATCGGTGCTCATACAGCCAGTCCCGAAGAATCTGCACAGATTCCTTGGGCAGGTTGCCACGCCTCCTCCGTTTGCCTGAGCCAGCAGATGAGGAAAGATCCAGTGGGACATCCATAGTGTCATCATCCTCCGTTTCACTGCCTGATATTGCAACTACACCTACAATTATAAGACAAGAACAGTCAGCCTCCTGAATCCATAAGCTACTCAGCTCCAGCATTATATGGCTCAGACATTTTATATTACATTAACTGTCTTTACTATGAATCATGAATATAGCCTCTTATACCAGAGATGTGTCCTGCAGTGTTAACTTATCATGCTGTAGCTCTTCTGTCAGCTGAACAAAAGGTAGCACCAATGACCTGCTCCTAGTATTCTTCTTCTCTACAAACCTTCATTTTCTTGTTCCCCTAGCAACCTTTTATCTGCTACATGTTATCAGACAGCTTCTATCTAATGCCAATATTGTCCAAATTTGCCGGCTATGGTATGCATTCAACACTTTTCTTCAAGGATAACTATCCAGTGGCTGGGCAAAAGGTCAACAAGCAAGAACTTAAAACACCCAACTCAAGCAATGGGTTATTTAATTACTTCTTAACATGCTGATGCTTCCCTCCTGGGAGAGATAGCTCGTCGACTTTATAAATGAATAGTCATATGTATTAATAAAACCTAATGGAAGAAGGAAAGAAGGGAAAAATTGTGTCTGCCCCCACTTCTAGGGGATTTTCACTAATGAAGGAAAAAAGTGCAGGAAAACAAAAGAACCAGGTGCCTAAGAGTCCACTAGTTCATCAGGAAATGGACTTTAATTTAGTTGCATTCTGTATCAAAGAACCATAATCATTTAATGCTTAGGTGCATTTGTTTTAAATGTACCATTTTGCATCCTGATTATTTTTTCAACTGCATGGTTTTCATCTCATATTTTAGTCTGTGGAAACATGTTCTGTGTTATGCATACTGCAAAGGCTCTGAATTTACAAGTTTTTTGCATACCTTTTCCCTTCAACATCAGGCAGGAATAATTTCAAAATCTGATTGTCCATTTATATATACACACCACACTGCTAGTAACATGAAGCTATGGTATGTATATCAAACAAACAATCCAGTATTCAATAGTAGGAAGGCTACAATTCCACTCCTCTGGCAGGACACACAAGTCACTAGCATTGTAAAACACAAAGAAAAACATGTCTTAAATACTCATCAGGTTAAACTCATCAGAAATTTTATAAATCCTACAAACTATATACAAGTCCAAATAAGATACTACTCATCTTCAACTAGTAATAATTTCAAATGAAATTTGGCTTTCAGAAGCATTTTTTATAAACTATAGAAGGAAAACAAGCTCTTAATCTTTCTGTCTGTTGAATTTAGACAAGGGGGGAGAAGAAACTTGTTCATTCTTAACATGAAAACTAAAAACCTGAATAGTAAAAGCCAGCTAAATGTCAAAAGTAAAATTTTATGTGGGCAACCACCCAGAATTAAAAAATTCTACTTAAGGAAACACCGTAAGCCCTAAAATACAAGATGTGTGCCTGTGAAAGTATTGTCATAGCCATAAGTAAAGACACAGAAGGAACCAATGCCATTTAAAAAATCAAACCAAACAAAAACAAATCCCACCAGAAACACCACCACCACAGAAAGAAAGAAGGTGTACATTTGCAAGTTTTCCTTAATGCTTGGGGGGGGGGGGGGGGG
>NW_008692103.1:8633-10092 GCF_000695815.1 Acanthisitta chloris
TTCCTCACACTTTCAAACTTCAGCCAAAGCTGATATGGTAAATTATTCTTGCCTTCCACTATTTGTGAATATCTCCAACATCTTTAAATTTAGTTTAAGCTGTCCAATTTGTAATGCATAGTTTTGATACGCAAGCATTCCCAACAGGATGATCAATCTGCAATCTGTCTGGCATAGTTACTTCAGTAACTTAACTTGGTATTGTTTTCATTCTCCCAATTGCTGATTTATGTAACCGACAAACACCAAACTGACATACCAAATTTTTCATCTGATGATTAGCCATATAAATTATCCAGTCATGGAACAGGAACAATAGGACAATATTTAAATAGCCAACACAAGATAAACTCCAAATTATGTAAACGGGTTCTTAATTCATGTAGAAAGTATGTCAAGTTTGCTTTAAAATTATTCTAAGCAAACCACTTTGTATTTGTCATAGCTTCACGGAAAGTGCTGTCATGCTTGCAACCTAACCTGAGAACATGCCTTGTACCATGGGCTCCTGGAGCCATGAGGAGCCCTTCCGGGAACAAAGATCCTGCACAGCCCACAGGATGGCTCTGCAAAGCAGCTCATCCCTTTTAAATTGAATTTAGAAACTAGCTAAAACTAGCCTATGCTATTCAGACAATGTTTTGAAGTGCGCTGTTCTCATTTGTCAGAAACCAGAAGTGTTGCAGCACTTCACTGGGTTGGGTTTTTTATTTGTTTTTAAATATAATAGGCAGTAAGGCAAGACCTTGGAAAACAGGGAGAGGCAAACAGTGAGGGCTGGAAACAAGAGGGAAGAGAAGACAAAGAAACTAATCCTATGAGAAAGTTAGGTGTCTAATGATTTGTGAGCCATATTTACATGGCATAACAAGAAACTACTCCAGACACACACCACACCATTTAGTGTAACCTTTCCAGGATTTACCACACAACTAAAAGACTCCACGGGTGCCTCTCTAAATTTCAGAAAACTGACTTGACAGCAACACCTTTTCTAGAACTGTTGCGCGTTTTTCACCTGAAAAAAACCCAGAAGTTACAAGATACTGTCTGAAAGCCAGCTGCATAAAAACACTTCTCTCTTTTGCAAACAAGGTCTTTAGCTAAAGTAAAAGTTGCCATCTGACTAACCGTAACCTACCTAGCAAGAAATGAGTCACCAGCGGAGCCAGCCCTTTGACCCTCTCGCTTAGTGTGTCATATTAATTGACACAGTAAGTTAGTGACACAAAGCAGGTTTTGGTTAAGCAGGAAACCCAGTGTAGTACAACTTCTGCTCATTTAAATGAGCTCATTTAAATAGCTGATCAGCCCTCTGAACTCGTGGCAGATCTCTCCGGCACGGCGCAGAGCTAACAGCAACAGGAAGTCATGGCTAGAAATCTCGCACTACCCCAGCTGATATTTTTTACTAGAGCAGGAGCCACGTTGTTGCTGTCAAGGCTCTGTTTTCATTAAA
>NW_008692103.1:10127-12214 GCF_000695815.1 Acanthisitta chloris
TAATCAGGCTATTCGCTGTTGGTTTCCTGTTTTAACAGGGCCCAACTGAAAAGGCTCCTGGCCAGGCTCCATGACTGGACCATTGGCTTACTGTTATTTACACCCAGAATAAAGGCCTGTGGACACGATGAGTAGCCCCCGCTGACCTACTAATTTATTCTGTATTAAACGCAGGCTAGGGCTAGGTTATTTTTATGTCTCCTCCTAAATACATTTAATCTAAACAGAAAAAAAAAAAAAAGCTTTTATAGGACTAAATTAAAGTTCATTTGCAGAGAGGTCTGAGAAATGACACAAAATCCCAGTCGTTCACTTCCACCACTGCCACTTAAATGAGCAGACCACACTATTAATGACCTAAGAACTACATGATCAGCATCCCTTCTTTATAAATTACTTTATCCTCCTGGCTTCCCAGCTGAAGTCATATACATGATTGAATGCACTGTTGCACTGCATCACAGCCCAAAGACTTTACAGGTCCTCCCCATAATCAGCTCAAGGAAGATTACACCTGGGATCTCGAGTCTAGGCTCAACACCCAACCGTTAGTTAACAGCTTGAAACAACTTCAGTAAAAGTACAGTGATGACTAAAGTTGATTTAAAAATAAACTACTGCCACTTAAAAAGGCATGCTGAGATACTTTGAAGAGGAGGACAAAGCATTTAGGGAGGTTGAGACAAATAAAATGGAAGTTAAGCAAATGAAAAACTTAGGCGGAGTATCAAGGGAGAACATCAACAACAAAAACCCCTATCCCATTGTGTCGAGGAAGAGCTTCACAGAGGAAGTGGCAGAAGCCAGTCGTTATTCAAAAGAGGACAAAGTATACCACAAGGAACAATCTCTGCCCTCCAGAGGGGACGGACAAAAATCACCTTAAAGAAAACCTCCCTTAGAGAAAACCCTTAGGGTTCTGTGGATTTCTTAAGCAAGATATTTTTTATGAGGACAGATAAACGAGCCAGTTCCCATCTAAGGCCCCGATCCTGTTGTAACCAAGTTCAGTAAGATTCTTCACATGTATAAACTTGAGCACATGCCTGTGCCTTTGCGAGACTGTGTTCTAAATCACCTAATTAACAAGCCGAGTTCAGTGTGGTTGCTATCACGTTATTATTTGTAAATGAAACTATCCACAGAAGAGTCCTCGGGGTTTTAATCCACAGCCTGTTAACTAAAAAAAAAAAAAAAACAAACCCAACAACAAAAAACTCCAACAAAAGCCCAACAACACACTCACACAAAAAACATTAAGTCCAACACACAAAAAAAGCTAACTAAAATTTAAAAAGCACCAACAAAAATAAATTCGTTGAAAATCATTCATAAGTAACAAAGAACTACAAGGATGCAGAAGGGAATTTCCACAGTAAAAAAACTTCTTTCCCTTGAGTAAGTTTCACAATTGAGGAACCAGCTTATTTGTTTTCCTCTGCATTTCACAGCTTGCACTCTATCACTTCTAAAGCAGCAAGACTTGGCTGTGCTATACATTTTTTTTTCTGTAAACGGGATTCTTCTAGGAGTGCAAGCAAGAAATCTGTAACAAAGTCACTCTTTGAAACTTCTTGAATGAGCCTCAAACACCAGGTCACAAATAACTACAAGCCCAACCTTTATTAAAACAAAGGCACCCTAGCCCTAACATCTTTTTTAAAGTTTCTGTCTTTGTCTCCTCACCTTTTAATTTGTGCCACGCAAACCCCAGGCCCATGGCCCCTCTCAAAAGTTCTCCCTCCCGCCTGTCACCTTTCATTGTTTCCATTGTTTCAGCCCAGGATTTGCAATCCTCAAAGCAGAGCTTACACACACACTCTCTCACACAAAGCCCTACACATGCAGACCTAGAAACTACGTCAGCGTTTTCCACACGCATTTATTTCGGGGGTGGCAAGAACAACAGTTGAAAGTGCAGGGAGTTTGGTATTTCACCAGCCAGCAGCTGCCCTCGGGGAGAGAAGTCTGAACAATGGAAGCAACAGCAGACAGGAAACCAGCTCACCACTGCTGTGCAAATAGGGAGCATAGGAATGTCCTAAAAATAACTAGGCTAAATTAATTCAGTGAAACCATAAAAAAAA
>NW_008692103.1:12917-13160 GCF_000695815.1 Acanthisitta chloris
CGGGACGCTGCGCTCCCCAACACCACCCTGCCCGCTCTTTAAACTTGGTCTGTGTGGCTCACTTCCCTTTGTGTCCGCTCCCCTTCGCTGAGCGGCACGTCCAAAAAAACTTCTGACGAGGACTACAAACCATATTAGTACACACCATGTCTGCAGCAGCCCAATGATTTCACGAACTACATATGCATTAACTGCTCCAAGCGTATTAACAATGAGCGAAGCTGCTCTACTACAGAGCCGCAG
>NW_008692103.1:13223-13932 GCF_000695815.1 Acanthisitta chloris
TGCGCACTGCTCCCCTCTAACCCTCCACTTCGGAGCATTTAATGGTCTTCGAATGCAAAACACCCTTCGGCCACACCACCGACTGGCAAATCGCAGCTGAACAGACACTGCTTTGCTATAAACTTCTTCCCAGCCAGCGCAGGAGCGTTAAATCCGAAAGCACGTTCCGCGTCTTTGTGACCAAACACTAGTTTAAAGGCACTTGAAGCACCACGAGCGCGATGAGTAACGATCCTCTAACAGTAAAGTTTGTCTGTTTGAAAGTGAACACAAAGAAAACTTAGAGAGGTTTATTTTTAGGAGGAAAACAAAGTCTGCCTCCCTTTAACCCTGTGTCAAAACTTTTGTACTTTTTTTTCCGCCCCCTGTTTGAAGGGATGAAAGAAAGGGATGGAAAAGGCACTAACTTTCAGCAAAAAAAGGCGGCAGAGGATGTGGAGGGGGTTTGAAGCCCTCCCGCCGATGCCCACACACCCCCCAGCCCCACGCTGCCATGCCCGCGAACAAAGAGTTGCCGGACGGCCCCGCGTTCCTCGCCCCAAGTTGGGAAAACGACCTGCACCCTCTTCCCTCTCAGTGGGACGGGGTGGGGGGATCGCTGCGGAAAAGTCTTATAAAGCGTTTTACGGGAGGACAGGGAGAAGGGGTACGACAGGGAGCCAGCGGCGCGCAGAGACGGCCGCCTCCGAACAACAGCCCCGCATGTTTT
>NW_008692104.1:0-473 GCF_000695815.1 Acanthisitta chloris
GCGCTTATTTGAGCTGCTGCGAATGTTGAAGGCAGCCATCGACCACAGACAGCAACCGTACGCCGAAGTGCACATACGGAGTCACAAGTGGACGGAAGGACTGGGTGAAGGGAATGACAGAGCAGACAAACTGGTGA
Source organism: Acanthisitta chloris (assembly GCF_000695815.1). Lineage (NCBI taxonomy): Eukaryota > Metazoa > Chordata > Aves > Passeriformes > Acanthisittidae > Acanthisitta > Acanthisitta chloris. The sequence goes on from NW_008692104.1 coordinate 138, forward strand.
CTGTATCTGTCCCCCTCAGCGAATTCACTAAAGCCCGGGAGGCGCATGCCACCTTCCACCAAAATGCCAAAGGCCTACACAAGCAGTTTGGTATCTCCATGAATGACGCCAGAGGAATAGTTCGGGCCTGCCCCAGCTGTAGCCAGCATGGACCAGCGTTGGGTGTAGGAGTCAACCCGAGGGGCCTAGGACCAAATGAACTATGGCAAATGGATGTTACACATGTTCCAGAATTTGGAAGACTGAAATGGGTGCATGTTACAATAGACACTTACAGTAGATTCGTGTGGGCCACGGCACAGTCCGGCAAAAAGGCCCTACACGTTCAAAGACACT
>NW_008692105.1:0-2322 GCF_000695815.1 Acanthisitta chloris
CCGCGGGGGGGTGGGTAGATGATGTCCAGGGTCTCGTAGAGGTCGGGGCTTCCCGAGGCCATGGCAGCTGTTTCCTGCCTAAGCCAGGGCAGCTGTTTCCTGCCTGTGCCCACCAAGAACGGGAACAGACAGCCGTGGCGGCGGTTCCTGCTACCAGCCTGATGTCACCGTGTCCCCACGCCCCGGGGGCATCGCCTGGCACAGCCGGGGGTGTGGGCTTGGGGCCGTGCTGCAGTCAGCACCTGTCCCTGTGCCTACCTGTCTGTCCCCACCCCTGTCCCCCATCCTGTCCTCATCCCTGTGCTTGACTCTGTCCCTGATCCTGACTTTCTGTCCCTGTCCCCATCCTTATCCCTGATCCTGTCCCTGGTCCTGTCCAAGGCTTTGACTCTGTCCCTGATCCCATCTGTCCCCAACCCTGTCCGTGACTCTGTCCCTGTGCCTTGCCCATTTGTTCTCATCCCTGTCCCTGATCCTGTCCCCATCCTTGTCCCTGATCCTGCCTCTATCCCTGTCTGTGACTCTGTTCCCATCCCTGATCCTGACTCTCTGTCTCTGATCCTGTCCCTATCCTTGTCCCCTGATCCTATCCCAATCCCTGAACTTGTCCCTGTGCCTCATGTGTCTGACCCCCAACCCTCTGTCTGATCCTGTCCTCATCCCTGTCCTTCACTCTGTCCCTGATCCTGACTCCCTGTCCCTGATCTTGTCCCTGTCCCTGGTCCTGTGCAAGCCCCTGACTCTGTCCCTGTTCCATACCTGTCTGTCCCTGATCCTAACCCCATCCCTGGCAATGACTGTCCCTGTCCCTGATCCGGATTCTCTGTCCTCGTCTCTGTCCCCAATCCTGTCTCCATCTTTGTCCCTGATCCTGTTCCTGTCACTGTTCGTGTCTGTCCTTGATCCTGTCCCCATCCCTGTGAGAGTTCTTCCAGCTCCACATAGAATCCTGGAAAGGTTTGGGTGAAAAGACACCCCAAATCCCATTGATTTCAACCCTTACCATGGGCAGGGACACCTTCCACCAGCCCAAGTGGCTCCAAGCACCATCCAACCTGGCCTGGAACACTGCCAGGGATGGAGCAGCCACAGCTGCTCTGGACCAACTGTGCTAGTGCCTCACCACCCTCACAGCCAGGAATTCCTTCCCAATATCCCAATCTATCCCTGCCCTCTGGCAGTGGGAAGCCATTCCCTGTGTACTGTCACTCCATCCCTTTTCCCAGGTCCCTCTGTAGCTCTCTTGAAACCCCTTTAGGCACTGGAAGGGGCTCTAAGGTCTCCCTGGAGCCTTCTCTTCTCCAGGCTGGACATTCCTATCTCTCCCAGCCTGGCTCCAGAGCGGAGGGGCTTGAGAATCATGGAATGGTTTCAGTTTGGAAAGACCTTAAATCCCACCCAGGGACATTTTCCACCATCCCAAGTGGCTTCAATCCCCATCCAACCTGGCCTGGATCACTTCCAGGGATGGAACATAAATTCCAGGCATGAGGAATCCAGATGGCAATGACGAATTTCTTGGAATTCTATAGGCATTTGCCACATCCTTCTCCCCTGGCATCATGGAGGCTCTGCTCAGCCTCACTCCATTGGTTTTCCATTCCTTAAGGCTTGGGAGTCCCTGGAATGAGCTCCCTAGGGAGTACTCATGACCTCTGCCCTGTCAGAATTCCAGCATCATCCATAAATCCTGGAATCACAGCCTGGTTCGGCTTGGAAATCACCAAAACCCACAAATCCAACCCTGGATAACATAGACCTGGGCTGGAATTCCTGGAATATCTTTCCCCACCCAGATTCCCATGGTCTTTTCCAGGGATGCCAAGGGACTCTGGAATGAGGTGGGGGATGGGAAATGGGTGACTCAGGGTGGAGGTTCCCCAAAATCCGTGGGCTGCGGTGGGATGGTGTTGGGGGAAGAGGAAGGAAAGGGGAATTGCACAAGGGCTGAGTCATCCCATTGCAGGATGTTCCGGGGCGGGGGAAAGGACTCCCTGGGATCGGCCTGGGTGGGCTGCGGGGACCAGGCAGGGCTGGGGGAGCTCAGGCACCACAGCCTGGGGGCACTGGGACCAGTCTGGGGTGTCTGTGCTCAGTCTTGGGGTAACTGTGCCCGGTCCTGGTGTGAATTCACCCAGTTTGGGGTGTCCATTCCCTGTTTGTGGTGAACTCACTCAGTTTGAGGTGTCAGTTCCCAGTCTGAGGTGTCCATGCCCAGTCTGGGCTGTCCATTCCCAGTTTGGAGAGTCTGTGCCCAGTCTGGGCTGTCCCAGTTTGGGGTGTCAGTGCCCAGTCTGGGCTGTCCGTTCCCAGTTTGGGCTG
>NW_008692106.1:0-4393 GCF_000695815.1 Acanthisitta chloris
CTCAGCTCGGCGGTTATCAACTTCTCATGCCATCGATGCGATGCGCGTCACGTCGGGGTCACTGATTTGTCGCGATGGAGAGACGTGACGCAGCTTGATGAAAGCAAAATGTCAGTTTATTGTTGTTTTCCACAAATACTTACAGTTTTCATGGCTTAGCATGTTCCCTGCCAATTGGCTTATTCTATACATTAGGTGTACACTAATTGGTTAACTTAAGGCACAACAACTTGTTACATATCTTCCACCCCACCAACATCCCAGCAACTTCCTAACTGGTGCCTGGTGAGCCAGCACGCAGGCGCTTTCTGTTCAAGGTTCCCATCTCCACGCCTACTCCTCCTAAGGCCTTTGGGCAACAAGTCCTAACACATCCTCTGACTAGCCCAGACATGCTGGAGCCTTGCTGAGAGCAGCCAGGCCACTCCCCACAGGTGGTTACTTACTAGCAGTAGTAACAGGCAAATCTTCAGGCATTCTCATTCCTTATTAAAGCAAGATTTAACAGACACAGTAGAATGTACTTCATATACCCCAAAACCACCTGGCAGGTCCCTATATTATACTTAGTTTGCCTTGCTGGCTCTCTATTATAGCACAAGCTCTTTCTCACTGGTAAGTCTTTCTGTAGGTAACAAAATTAAGGCTACTTACTGAGTTCTTTATGAAACAGAAGGTTTCCATATGTGTCCTGCACTAAATAAGGCAGTTGAAACTCAATGCTACCAATTCTCATGCATTGGAGAAGATAACCTGATTTAATGGGACCAATATTGACCAAGCTTCTCACTTTGAACAGCTCCAACAACTTACAAACTAACTTTTCCTCCAAACCACTGCATGTGACATTGGAAAAATGTCCATTTTTACAAGGAAAATTGGTACAGGAACAGTAAATGATGTGTAAAATTGAGTAAAAGGTTTTCACTTTTTCTCCATATTTATTGTTGCCAACTATTTTCAGAATTGCAAGGGATTGACAGAGGATTCAGCAGAAGTTTCCATCCATCTGTAGCTTATTTTCATTAAACACTGTAATTTTATGTCAGAAGAATTTATGTTCTGTTCTGACACGCATTTTACTACACCTTAGATAGAATAAAATAGTTTCTGATCACCAAAGTTTGAGAGAGATTAATTCATTCCACTTACCTTATTCAGAATATGCCCTGTGATTCCTTCATAATCATTTCTGATGCTTTTCCTTCGGGGAAGAGTGACTCTGCTAGTAGGATAGCCGTGAACCTGGAACTCCTGCTGATTAAATGGAAAAGTTTACATTAATATTGAAAATTAAACCTTTGATTACTTATAATTCCAACAGTCCTGAAAGGCTGATTAGTTATAACATCTCAAGTGAAAATACATACTAATCACTCAGGGTTTGGCTGAATTGTCACTCCACAGATGCATATAAAGACACATATGTATATATCAATGTACTTTGAAGACAGTTGGAAAAAATAATGTGTAACACAGTTTTCTTTTCTAAATTTCCCATGAGTTATTCTAAATATATAACAACTTTTAATTTCTAATAGAAGTACACCTGAAGAAGAGGCAATAATCCAGGTTATCCTTAAAACTTGCCTCCAGGGCTACCTAATATCTTCCTAGGCTTACATTTTTAACCCACACATCCTGGGTTAAAACAAGACATGATTGCAGAAGATTTGCAAAGGAATTTAGGAAACATGTCTCAAAGGGCTCCAAAGAGGAATAAACACCTTCAGCAAACACTCTGCCACCTCCTGCATGTCCCAATGGAGCTGGGACACATGACACTGAACAAATCCTGCTCTGCTAAGGAATCTATTCCTACATGCTGTGAGCCTCTCATTCTGAGGGTTCTGTGCTTTTCTTCTGACTAGAATTTCCCCAGGAGCAGAAATGCAGTATAAAAGACCAAACAAAATCTTCATGGGAGTTTCTTTGTATTTATAGCTGACTTTTGATCACGTTCTTTATGCCTTTAGAAATTCATTAGCAGCGTTACAAGGTTGTTTGCCTAACTTCCTTGGTAAATCACTTAATGTCAGTGGCAGTCAATGAAAGAAAACAAAATAAAAGAGCCAGCTGAGGGAAAAAAAAAGTATTTGCTACTTTTATCTTCCAGAATAATTCTGAATTTTTATCACTCTCAGTACAAGTAAGACAAGTGAGTACAGGTGGACATATTGGTCCACATGCAAGACCATCTACTGACCTGTAACATTTTTAATTCACAGCCTATAAGATGATCTGAGAAGGGAAAAGGAAATAAAAAGGAGGGTTTTTTCCTGAGCAGTTCAGCTCAATGCCTGTGTGATCTCCAGCCCTGCAAGAAGTGACAGGCCAGTGTATTTCTGCTTCATTGACTTTCCCAGGAATAAGCACAATCAGCTGATGCTTCTGTGCAGGATGTTAATAATAGCTGCTTTTAGGTCCATATCATTTAACTGCAGGGTGCCCTGCCTGTCTTTCCCGAGAGCTGAAGATCAATCACTGGTGTTTTAGGAGACCTATGTGTATTTACCCAAGGCTTCCTTGGGACTGGGGCCAAGGCGACAGCAAAGGAAGGTGTTATGTCAAAGCCATGCCCTGCAGGCAAGGCAATGTTTGAGAATATCAGCCTTTAAACCTCTCATGCATTTCATTGCTTCTAACTGGAAATTCCAGCCACCTCTGCTGCCATTCCAACTAATCATTTGATGGAAGACTTCATTCTTCAAATCTGATCACTTTCAACAGGGAGGCTCTGCAAACTGATCTTAATCAAGTGTGTACTTAAATTGTATGACTACTACTAATTTCATGCCAAAATTCCCAGTGAACAATTATCACCTTATTGACTGTCACTTATAAGCAAATCACTCACACATCCTGATCAACTTTACAGTGCAGTTTCCTGTTAAGGGTCGTTAATGCCATTTGCATGTGCTGTGGGATCTCTCTACTTTTATTGTAGCCATAATGAAGGCTTAAATTCATAGTAATAAAGATTTTTTTTGAGTATATCGTGATGACTTTTTCAGAAAAAAGATCTTTGGACTTAACCTAGTGATTAAAAAAACATTCTATATCAGCCTTCTATAATCAGCATTGAATTTTCTTAGAAAGGAAATGTAAAAAAAGGAAAAAGACATGTTCAAGTCATGAATCAGGGTTTTTTTTTCTTATGCTGCACATGGGGCTGGCAGCTTTGTGCCTGAGAGAATGTTGTATCATCATCCACACCAGTAGATCAATGAACTGTTGGACAGAACCACTCAAAATCCCCTCCTTTGCCATTATCATGCTTTCTGGTCCTCCAAGCACAAATTACCCATCAACCTCCTTGACCTAGTTCCAGCAACGCTGCCGTAAAGAGCACCTGTCAGAGTGATGCATGTACCAGCCTGGTGCAGTGACAAATAGGAAGCAATAGCAGTTATCACAAGAAATAACAATTTAGCTACAAATCTGGCTCAGCATCAGACTGGTTTGATTTGCCACTGCAGAAGCTCAGAATTGCTACTGGATAAGACATTCTCATGCCAAATCTTCCTGATTCACCATAGGACAAATTGCCAGTGAGGTGTCTGACTGCAGGAATATCCTCCAGCTCTTTAAAGGCCTGACACCAGATTATTTTCTCTCTCAGGTAGTGCTTGCAAAAGAGAGCGCAGAGGAAATACTTTCCCCTCCCTTATCAGATCACCTTCTAGAGTTGAATCCACAGCCTGACATCCTAAGGGTGCTTCCCACTGCAGTCCTTACTATCTTCTGCCTGTTAAAAAATAGAGCTTAATTAAAAGCATATATGCTTCCAAATTGTAATTAGTCATATGTGAAATCTCTGGGGGTGTAATATTTGGCTGAGATTTTCTGCTTATCTAATGATTCGAAGCTAGAGGGACAAAACAGATTTTCCTACTTGACATTTAGTTTTGGCATTAGTAAAGCTATGCAAGGAAAAAGGAGAGACAGGAAATTAATTGGCTGTGTCCATTACCATGGAGCCCTGAAGTTATCACTATAGAAACTATCCTGGGGAGCGTGGCACAGTGACAACAGGCTCTGTGCTGCCGTCACTGCACGGACTGCCAGGGCACAGGCCAAGGGACAGAGCTGTGAGAGGCAGATGAGCTGCTCATGCACAGTGGTGAATAGACTTTCACACACTCATTGGGGGTTACAGCGACATGGAAATGAGAGTCTATAATAAAGGCTTCCATTTCCTCTAATGAATTACTGACTTAAGTTCAAGGGGGTCTCCAGAAGTCAGAGTGGTTCTGTCTATGGTGACAATTTAACCCACTCTTGAACTCCAGTAAGTGCTGTAAGCAGCTCTCATACTCCCATGTGAAAGGAAGGGTTTGTTTCGAACTTGAGCCCAATGCTCAAACTCTGGGTCTTCAGGAATATCAGAGCC
>NW_008692106.1:4409-25051 GCF_000695815.1 Acanthisitta chloris
GAAATAGCCTCCGGGACTGGTGGCAGGGGAAAGAACATCCTCTGAAATGTAGGGCAGGAGGGTAATTTTTATTAAGAAATTTCTGGCACAATTCCTGCCTCATTCTGGCTAATATTTTAAAGTGTTTTGCTTCTGGAGCTTTACCAGAAGGCTGATTACTGGTTTCATTCTGCTTCTCCTCCTGGAAAGGAAGGCCTGCCTCTGGAAGGGGGAGGAAAAGGAAAGGCAGGAACAGCCAGAGCTGGGGAATCCTCTCTAGGTCACCAGTCAAAAAGGATGAAGCCACATCTCAACACAAAGACTTATATTTGCTTGGTGTGTTTGTGTGAGTACATGTCAGCTTCAGAGCTTACAAGAAATGCACCCGTACCTCCCTAGAATTACCTAGTTCCCACCTCAGCTGCTCAGAACTCGATACTGTATCATCCAATTTCTCACGTGCAGTGAGTGGAAATGGTTGCCAAAACCACAAATTCATAGTAAGAGACCATAAATTCTGCAGAAATTTCTCTAAAGCCTTGACATTTTAAGAGATAGGTTTTGGCATTTCCCTATTTCTGTTTATTGAAAAACCAGAAGGTAAAAGAGATTGTTAACACCAGAACTCTGTGCTTTCCACGTGGCACTGGCAGTATGTGAATTTGTTCCAAAGAATAATAATTCTATGAATTATCAACGAAGGAACCCGCATCACACACTCAAGGCATTAAAGTTTCTAGCAACAGGAGACTATTACCATCTTCCAAATTGCATACAGAAATAGCAACAAAAGCATCTGCCTGATCAAGAAACAATTTTTACCATTCTATCCAATTTTAACTTTAAGGACAATCCAAAATGGCACTTAAAAAATATTCCTAAAGCTTATGTCAAGGGCAAACCTCAATGTGAAAACCTTCAGGAATCTGCAGGAGAGGGAGCCGAACACCTTCAGCTGGTCACCAGTAGATGGTGGTATAAGCTCAAATACTGAAATATTTAGTAAAAAGATGTCAACAGTGATAAAACGAGAACTTTTGTTTTGTTAGGACTTCAGATTTGTTATCTGGTATTAAGATTCTTTCTCCTTATTCCAATTGCTGCATTTAATTCTTTGTTAAAGTTGGAGAAAAAGGTGTATTTTATTGTCTTGTTCAAATATTAACTTTCAAGTTCTTTGATATATTTTCTGTTGCAATTCTACTGAGTCAAAAAGCCTTCGGTTTTACAACTCCTGATTATTCAGTTTGCTATTTATTTAGAGTAATGAATGCAGAAATAATAATTTAAAAAGAACAATACCACTCTTAGCTTGATTGACCCAGAGTTACCCATTAGTGGGACAGGGCAGGATGGACCCTCAGACTATGGCAACAAAGGCCAAAGGAACAACAAAGGAACAACAGCAGCAACAAAAGGACTTCTCAGCAGGTATTTCCTCCATAGTGTAACACACTGCTATTCATAAATCATTCCTGTTCCAATAACAAGGGATGGTGAGGGAAACAAAAGCAATTTACTGCTGTTCATTTTGGACTCGTAGCACTTGGGAAGCAACTGATAGATTTGGTGAGACTGGAGCAACAGCAATGCTCCATCAACATCCATCCCAACAGCTCTCTGTTAGGTAAAGAACACACAGATTCCTGTAAGGTTTTCCTAATATCAGGCCAAAATTGGCTCTTGAATTAAATAAGTGTTGCCTAGGTGGATCAAGGTGAGATGGAAGTAGAGACAAAATGAGCTTTCAGAGCTTCCCATCATTTCTCAGGGTATCTATCAGGAAACAACAGAATGATCTGATAACTGGAGGGCACCCCTGTGCTCCCTCCTGTTCCCTGGTGGCCAAACAGGAACATCCATTGTCTCTGTCACTCAGGGCAAAAACTGTACTATGCTTAACTGTGTAGAATGTTGCAGCAAAAAGGTGATACGAACCGGCACTAAAAACCTTGGCCCTTTCAGCAAGGCACAGCACTGTACAACTACACAAGAAGTGCTCACTCGGACAGTATTTAGTTCAGGATTTCTTAATACCAATATCTCCAAAGTTTGAAGCAGCTCCAGATCCTTTCTCCACAGAATTACCTACAAAAATTAGTTACAACCATGAAAGAAATGTCTTTCACCCTCAGACTTGCAGTACAGAGTTCCCATCCACAGGGAGGTGGTGACTGCAGAACTATTCACATTTAAAACAGAAAGTCTTTACTCAATTATGCCTTTAAACACAAGTTAATATGTATGACACACACTCCATACATAGATAAAGATCCCTGAAGGCAAAGCACCTTTACAGCTCCACAAAATGTAAACAACTGCCTCGTGAGGGGAAGCGCAGGGCAGCACTGACCTCTCTGGCAATCAGGGACAGGACCTGAGGGAGTGGTCTGAAGTTGTGTCAGGGGAAGTTTAAACAGAATATTAGCAAATGGTTCTTCCCCCAGAGGTGTTTGGGCACTGAACAGCTCCCCAGGACAGTGGGCACAGCCCCAACCCTGACAGAGCTCAGGGAGTGTTTGGCCAATGCTCTCAGGCTCAGGGTGGAGTGTTGGGATGTTCTGTGCAGGGACAGGAGCTGGACTAGATGATCCTTGTGGATCCCTTCCAACCCTGATTATTCTGTGATTCTGTGAAAATAATCTCTCACAGGATTATTGTAATGTTTTTCAGGATGTAAAATCTAAATGTGAACCTTCGTTGTTATTGTTTTGGGATGGTTCATGCTATGAAACTGATGCACACACAGAAGTTTCAAGTTTGCCTTTGTGCTGCAGTTCTATTTTCATTGTCTCTAAGCAGATTCTTGCACAGCTAGAGAGATGGACTTTGAATGTTGTGGGCTTCATTAAGAAATTCAGATTCTCAGTCTCTGTCATCTGGATCTAGCAGGCAGCAAACACCATTCTGTGGTGTGATCAAGCCAGAAAGAAGGTTAATAGAAATGAGGAAACTAAGACCTCATGTGGGCAACAATTGACCTAACCAAACCCATTTTAACAGAAGTTGCTCTTCTCTAGGGAATAAAATGGGTAAAGAACAGGTAGGCAAATAATCAAGAAACAAGCTAAGTGAAGAACCAAAATCCACTGAAATGAATTAAATTGATCTCAATGATACTGTGCATTACCTCATTCCTGCAGGTACCAAACCACAGCCCCCACAGAGGAAATCTGACAGACAACTGCCTTTGAGGTAGAAGAATGTTGATTTTTTATTTGCAAAACTAACAACAGAAACGTTTTCTAAATTGCCTTTATTATCAGGGCTGAGCTCTAAGCATTGTTACTATACAGATATGTAATAAAAAACATGGAAGAAAAGGTGTGTCCAGTTAGAAGGGACCAAATCAGTGATACTTCGTTTTTTGAATTGCTTCCAAACACCTCCATTTATCAGTATATACATGTAAATAAATGCAAGTCAGCACTTCTGATTAGCAGCCTTGGTAAAACTGATTATAATGTCAGTGCTTATAGAGAAGGATTATGGTGGAATTATTTTCAATAGTTTTCAGGAAAAATGTATGATGTATTTAGACAACTAAGAAGCCTACACATTTAAAAAATAGGCAAACAAAAACCAGCTCTAGGAAGAGCTGAAAAAACCCACAGTGAGGGAGCAGGAAAGATCATTATGAAAGCAAACACTGAACTCCTTTAAAATGCTCAGCTAATAATGACTGAAGAGTGGAATAACCACAGCAGAAATGTTTTAAAGTCTTTTCAGTTTGGGAAATATTTATAGCCTGTAGTTCATTTATTCAGTAACATGAAACAAAAAGAGTATGACTTCCTATAGTGGGGAATTCTTCCTCAGGGAAAATGATCCACTGAGTTCTTTAAAGTTAGACCTAACAAAACTCTAGCAAGTTCCTGATGAAATATTTGAGTGTTGACAGGGAACCAGACAAGGTTATTATCAGTACCCATCTCTTTCCATCTCTGAAGTTTCACTACATAATTTTTTTGCAGATATTCACTCAGTATAATTTTAGGGAATGAGATTTCCTCAAAGGAAGTTACTAAATAATGGTAGAATTAAATGATTCAATATCTATTTTTTTAATTAAATAGAGATGGAATAGGTTAGTTTAAGCCATTCTTATGGGAGGTCAACACTGCAAGTTTTGTCCTAGTTATACTTTGGTCAAGTGAGCTTTGCTGCTTTTTTTCTTAAAACAACTAGATTCCTGTCTTCAGTAAATGACCAATCTCACACTTCTATTTTGACATTTCTTCAAGTTGTAAAAACCTCTTTGTCTTTTCTGATGCTGCAGCTCTCAAACTCTGCCATTCCCATTTCATTTGCATTTCATTTCCCCCCCCACACTGGATAATGCCCTTTGCCCAGGTCAGTGTGTGCTCTGCAGCACCCGCAGGAGTCTCAACAGAAGTGTGTAATCTGTCAACTTTACTTGAATGCTGATCGTTTATCACCCCTTATTGTTTTGACACAAAGGCTACAGGAAAGGAAAAGGTGACTGCATCTTCCTGTGTATTCTAATGATTCCTCCTGAGTAACTGCTGCAATTTTCTTTCTCTCTTTTTTTCCTTTTGTTAGTCATGGGATAATCACAGCAACCACTTTTCACCAAGAATTCAAGTGTTATGACACAGTTTCTGGACAGAGAATGCACAATTCATTTCAAATGGCAATATTTCCATTTGACTACTTTAGAGTGGAAAAACATTTCTAATCTTTTGAAGCTGCTGCTGGAAAGGATTACAGAAATTGCTAACGTAGAGGAATCGTGAAACAAGGAGTGATAACTATTGGAAATGAGGTAGCATGAAGCAAGTGTCCCTCAGTTATCCAGTGAACTCTTTTTGAGATACAACTGAATTTTGAGCTATATATATAATACAGGGAATATATAGTGTTGTGTTAAAAACAACATGCAAATTTGAAACCACGACAGCTTCACTGACCCTTGTGCGTGGTCTGTCAGCAAGTAAGAACATCTCTGTGCTGATGGGACCTGCAGCTGCAGGATGGGAACATCTGCATGAAATGCTGTCAGATTTTACAGACTCCCCAGCCAACCTCCTCCTCCTCCTCCTCCTCCTCGGGATCTTGTGCATTCCAGTGCTGACAGCTAATTTCCTGAACTCATTATGGAATGTTAGAGACCTATCAAAGTTAATGTAGATATAGGCTAGATGTGAACTGTTTTTCACTCATCTAACTCCAAATCTCATCTAACTCCTGTACTGCGAACAGGCTACGGATGTAGAAAAGGAACAGAGCAATGATTTGAAGCTCTATATATTCACAGAGAGTAAACCGCATTAAAAATAGAAAACATCACCATCTAATCAAGAAAATCCACAAAACAAGTGTTCAATGCTTAGAAATAAACAAAATCCAGAGAAGCTAATCACTATTTCTGATCTGCAGTATAATTTCTTTTCTTTTTTTTTTCCTTTAATTTAAACCTCCTTAGACAGCTAAACACCTGTAAAAGATTTCTGCTATTTATTTTGCATTTAGGATTTTTTATTACCTTTATTTTTTAAAATTTGAACATTAACAGAATTTAACTGTAACATCTTTCAGTACTTCACATGTTACCAAAGCAAATGTATTTAAGATGTCAACTCTTTTAGCTGCTGTCAATCACTGACATCAGTTAATTTGTTTTCCTAGCACCTTTCTCAACAGACTCTTTTTGCAACTCCCATTCAAGTCACAGAAAGCAGCTAATCAAGCTCATAAAAAGGTGCTGGACTGTACTTTGTATTACAGGTATTCTTAAAAATAATCTTATGTAAATCTAAATTCTGGTTGATTATAAGCCCCTCACAAAGGCAAATTATTGCCAAACAATCTTCTGCAGATGAAAATGATTGCAAAGCTGATTTTCTGCCTGCGACGTGTTCTACCTCTAACTCTCACAGTCTAGAAGAAAACAACTTGTTCTTTTCTATTAAAATATAATTGCAAACATACACATTCCTTCCCAGCTCATTTCCATAGAGCAACTAATGAAAGAACTGCAGTGGAACTGGGCTGCAGTTGGAGGCAATATCACAACAGCAATGCCAGCGCAGCATGGCTCTAATTACTCAATTTTTAAGCTAATTCTGAGGGCCTTTTAGCAAATGCCTGATTTAATAGTTTGCCCATGCCTTGGTTAATGTATGACCCAGATGAAAAAGAGCAATTGTTTCTAAGCATTAGCACCAAGACTCCCCTTCCAGAAATGTATCCGCACAATCATTTGGAGATGCTTTTCAGATCCAGCTCTCCTGTTTCTAAAGGATGTGCAGGTCAACTGTGGCATAAGCTGAGAGAAGTTTTGCCAAGAGGCTGAGCAAATATCAAGGGCTCCATGGAACTCTTAGAGTTCAGGCATAAAAGACTCCCAAGATTTCCCTCAGTCCTATGTTCCCTGGTTATACAACCCTTACATCCACTTTTGGTGGCAGAAAAGCACATATCAAGCTGGATTTAATCCAGCAGGTCTGCAACAGTCAGATGCTAAATAAGGTTACTTGTTAATTATGTTGAGAGCGTGACTGGTTAGGGGTTGACTGTTTTAAAATATATTAAAAAAGAATTACATAAGGAAATGACATTTCGCTTTATAAATCTGTTTTTATGGAAGTGAGCCTGCTGTAAAGTAATGGATGGTGCAGTTCTTTGGAAGGTCTCTTTGGGGGATTACTGCTTGCCCTTACACCGTGAAGAACTTTAATGTGCTTTAGCTTATGCTGTGGCTTCATGCTTTTAGTGGAAATCCCCTGGTTATGCCATAACTCACTCTCACTTGGAGATAACAACCATATTTAAAAGAGAATTCTTTCTATTTCCTGGACAGTAGATATCTTGCTCCCATGTCCAGATTTACATGTGGTTTCAGTGACAATTAAACATGAATCCAACATTATTTCAGTGTGTAAATTCTCTGCTGTAACATCCACACTGTGTGAAAACTCTTCGGTTCATCACATTTTTCTGATAACAAAGCTCTAACTCCTCTGAAATTCAAGCAATAGGAATAGCTACCAAAAAGTCTTTGGATGTATCATCTCTTGCTTTCAACAAATTTAACTGAGATCTGCCTATTTAAATTCTTCTCTGACACAGAGTATTCTCTAATTATTTAAAATTATATTTTATTAGCAAGGGACAAACAGGGAATGGTTTACCTCAAACAGTTTCTGCTAGAATGCTCTGTGGCTAACAATCTTAGCTACCTTTAATAGCAGGAAATTGATACTATAATTTTCAATGATCTTCAATAGTCTTAATCTCAACTGTCTCCCACATTCCTGTTCCATCCCTCATGCATGGACCTAAGCAGCTGTTTCCTCTGAATACCTTCCTGTAAATGTGTTTATTCCTGTTTTCCTTCATCATATCCAATTATTTTGCAATATTGTATAAAGGACTGGATTTCCTTGTTTCCTCTTCTAGCACTCTGAGGCAAAAAGCCTAGCTCAAAATACTTTAAAATAACTTAAAACACATTTTGCACAATTGCTGTACAATCAGTGCTGTTGGTACCATGACAAGCAGTAGAAGTTCTTTGAGATCTACCTACCAGGCCACAGAGGTGAACATTTACTCAGTGAGAGGATAATATATAGATTTACCTCTAGTAAAATCAGCTCCACCCAAATGGCTGAAACTGCATTGAAAAATGGATCAAACCTTAAACTTCATATGCAGAACTTGCCTATGAGTTGCAGTTGGCATCTGAGCACCTTCCTGGGAGACAGCTTTCCTCTGTATGTGACAGGCAAATTTGACTAATTTGGACTAATTTCAGTCCAATTTAACAAATAACTAATTTAACCAAACACACAGTCAGTTAGTAAGAACTGTAATCATGGTGATTTTAGTGGCATGAAATGCTTAAGATCAGCTTATTTCACATTCAGTAGGCAATCCAGAAATAATTTCTAATTTATTAAATTCTGAAATCAGTTCACTTTAGGAAGTACTATGGCAAAAAAAATATCATTCTACTGCTTTCTGAGCTCTTGTGGTCTCTCTGTGAATATACAGTGATTCTCTACATACACAGTGAGAGCTGCAGACAATTAAAAATCACTGAACTTTTGAAGTACCTCTGTGAATTGCATAACAACTACAGAGCCAAAACCAATTCACAAATTCAAATGAAAACATGGAAAATAACCTCCAGGAATTCTGGACATTATTCTTTGGTTCTAGCATTACCTTTTCTTCCCACTTTTCCAGCACTAATTAGAACACACAACAGCAATCTCTTTCCAGATGATTCCCTTGCCCATCCTTCTTTTCTCTTTATTGGGAAGCACTGATAAATCCTTGAAGCACAGCACAGGAACTATGCACCATAATCCTTTTAACAACCCTTTCTGGGAGATTTAGCAAAGAGAAACAGCTGCAGGTTGTTGTATTGGGCTTGGAGGAAACAAAAAACCAGCTTTGGCTGGGAGTTTAAGCTGAAGTCCAAGACTGTAGAAGCCCTAAATGAAGTGAATGGGGAAAGTGAGGAAATCTCAGGGAGCAAAGCACTGGATCATAGATCATTCTCTGGGACCACAGATCATTCTCTGATCCTGTTTTCAGTGTTGTCTGTGTAACCATGAACAATCAGTGCCTCTCATAAACCATAAGCACAGGGAAATAATTATCTTTCTAAAGTAGACATAAAAGCCTATTCTGAACCACAGTTTTGCTAGAGATAGTAATAGCCATTTCTGGTGGATATGGAAGTTTCTTGTACCTACAGCTACTTTTTGTGTGATACCTTTGGAAAATGACTATAAACAGGCATCTGTTTTCCCAGAATGTATTTCCCTTTCCCCTGATATCTAGTAAGGGAATCTTCCAATAATCAAACAATTTACTTCCTCACTAAAACATGCTTTTCCTCCACAATTTTTAACATTTGCACTTATATGCAAAGAGATTCTGCTTATAGTAGAATCCACTGGTAAATGTTCTTCCGCCCTTTAAAAATCACAACAGAAATCCTGGCTTGGGCTTCTTTCCCTTCCTTTCCCATAATGCATTACTAGTTCCTTGTACCTTTTACTGTTGATTAGGTGGTAGAATTAGAAAAATAAAGCCCTAATTGTAGAGTGAAAGTGGCAGCAGCTAGAGCACTCTGCAAATAACCACAGCTCCTGGGAGGCTATTCAGACAGCAGAACACATTGTGCCGCGCTCGGAGCGCGTCGGAGTGTGCCACAATGCTCACTGATTATGGGATAATTGACACGAGCCTTCCCCACACTCCACACTTCCCAGCTAACATTTGAGTTTTATAGCACATAAAATAGAACATGAGTGCATTATGCATGTATGAAAGCAACTTGAATAACCGTAGTTGTTACAACTGTAGATCTCTCGGCGCAGTAAAACATTCCCTACCAAGAAATGTGCTGTGAAGAAAAGCTGCTGCACCAAAGTCATTCCTTGCTCTTTCCTCAACTTAGTTATTGTAGAATCAGAAATTAAATGCAGAAAATTTACTTATAGGCTATCTTTTTCACTAAATATTTTTACTATCCAAAACAGCAAAGGCTGAACTTGAGTAGAATGATATGGAAATATGGGTAGATTAGAGAGGATTTCTTAAAAGTTACTTTTTCAAACCTTGGATTTCTTAAAGTTTAATAGCTGATCTCCTTAGGATATCAAAGTTCATATCATATCATAAACTCTTCAACACAGGGTGTTTAGATTGCATGTAGTATTGCTCCACAGACATGACAAAGAATAATTGTTAGTGAGCAAAATCTCTTAGAACACTACAAGAAATGATAAAAAATTCTATTAAAATCATGAAAATGTATCTCTATATTCAGATGGGGGTTGGTGTCTTCTCCCAGGCAACCAGCAGCAGGACAAGAGGGCACAGACTCAAGCTCTGCCAAGGTTGGATATTAGGAAGGGATTTTTTTACAGAGAGAGTGCTCAGGCATTGGAATGTGCTGCCCAGGGAGGTGGTGGATTCACCATCCCTGGAGGTTTCAAGCTGGGACTGGATGTGGCACTTAGTGCCATGGTCTGGTAACCACGGTAGGGTTGGACTTGATGATCTTGGAGTGGAGGTCTTAGCCTGGCTGATTCCATGATTCTGTGAAATTGCAAGCCCCTGTGTGTACCAACTTACAAGCTAAACTCCACACCAAGGGGCACTGGGCTGTCAGTGAGGCTCTAACAGGGTGTGTGTATATGAGCAGTAACACATGCTGAAGTGTCAGCTCAAATAAAAACACAGATCACTTTTTTTCCCATTCAGTAAACAAAGAACACTCATAAAGGGCAGCATTAACACTGAGAAATTGCAAGCCCCTGTGTGTACCAACTTACAAGCTAAACTCCACACCAAGGGGCACTGGGCTGTCAGTGAGGCTCTAACAGGGTGTGTGTATATGAGCAGTAACACATGCTGAAGTGTCAGCTCAAATAAAAACACAGATCACTTTTTTTCCCATTCAGTAAACAAAGAACACTCATAAAGGGCAGCATTAACACTGAGGTAGAAGGATATCTTCACTTAATGGCACTGTCAGAAAAAGGGCTAGGGGACTGATTAAAATCTAAGCACCAGGAAGCCAGACATTCTCAGGACGTGCAACAATTTGTAACAGCTAGAAGAAAAGGATATTGAAGGAGAAAATAAGTCAGACCTGTCCAATAAAGGCAGTGAGTTCATGATTCAGCAATACTTCATTGTTAGCTCAAAGGTCAAATATGCAAGAAAAGATATTGGAGCACTTTATATTCTAGCAAAATGCTAAACACACAAACCTATTAAACTTAAAAGCCATAAATTAAAGCAAGATATCACAGCTTCCTTACATTTTGTGCCTGACTGCACTGTGACCAAAGGCAGCATGCTTTTTCCTTCTTTCTTTTTTTAGCTAAATTGACTATGGAACCAGCCTGTAGCTTTTAGAGGCATCTGCTATCCAAATGCTGATTCTCACTGCATCTTGACGTTTGTATGAGATGATCATCATTTGAAGATTCTTCCCACTTCCCACCACCAAGAATCCGAAATGACTTTATCATATCCTCTCAGGATTTTGAAACTATTTCTGAATTCCGAAAGGTTAAGGGTTGTGTCCTCAAACTGCAATTTGCAGGAGCAATCACCTTGAGAAGAATGGAATAGTGAAGACTTCAGGCTTACACTAACTCTCTTGTGATTAAAAAAAGGGTAAGCAAGATCCTGGCATTTGACTTGGGAAGTTAATTGGAATATTATAGTTTGGCATTCTGATGTAGACCCAGTTTTCCTGTGAGTGAATGGAAGGCTGACACTGAATTTCCAAATGGTCGGTGAGGGCCTTACGCCTCCTACAAGCAGCAGATAGCACTGGGTCCTGTGTCAAATGCATACATGAATCTTACCTTACAGATGTTTATAAATTAACTGAGATTATAAATTAATATTTATAGATTAAATGAGACACACACAATAAATACCAACAGTATCTGATGGCTCTGAACTTAGGAGACTCTAAATTATAAAACTGTCCAAATATCTACTTACTTAAATATAACAATTTATGACTAGGAAAGGATGGACCTCATAGTAACTACTCAGTTTCTATTTTGTAATCTTAAGCAGATGTACATTACACATTGTTGAATAATGGGATGTTCTAGGACTAGGAATTATTTTAGTGCGACATGATAAAAGATGGAAAGGGAAAGGCAAAGGGAAAGGAAACCTAACAAAGTTTGTTTCTCAGTGTTTGCAAAGGAAAAGCGATCAGGGTTATATGAAGTAGTTAAGATCTTTGCTACATAGCTGTCCAGACATGGTAATGCTGTTAAGGGCATTCATAGCATAAATAGGTTGGTGTATTGAAACTACCTTTAAAAAAAAATTAAATTAATCATCATAAGAAAACGTAATTTGTTCCTGATAAACAAGACAGGACAAATTGTAGGCACAGCAATACACAGGAAATGGCTGAGCAGGTTTAGTTTTTTTCATTTTGTTTGTTTTTCTCTAAGCCAAACCATTTCAGCATCACATTCTCCCTCAAATCATGAGCAATTAAAAGCAGAAACCTTTCAGACATGCCATTTGAAACTGTCAAGTTTCTACAGACTAATAGTACAGCTCAATGTAAAAGTTAAAATAACAGTGCATTTCAGTCTCCTTTGGTGACAGCAGGTCTGTTTAGGGATCCTAGCAAGGCTCTAAAGGATGTTGGAGTTTTTTGAGATGGATTTTGAGTTCTGTTCTTTTTGTGCATTTTATAATTTACAATTCACTGCAAATCAATGAACACATTTACGCACATATGGCCAAAAATGGCACTTTTTTTTCCCCTAATATGGAATGTAAGTCCTTTCTTGTGGACAAAAGTAGTGTCTAGATTAAGAGCAATGATGACAAACAGTTTCTCAATTATTATTCACAAACAGCTTATGATATGTTAGATGTGAGGCAGAAGTTTTCCCTGTGAGGGTGAGACACTGGCCCAGGTTGCCCAGGGAGGCTGTGGCTGCCCCAACCCTGGCAGTGTTCACAGCCAGGTTGGCTGAGCCTTGAGCAACCTGCTCTGGTGGGAGGTGTCCCTGCCCAGGGCAAGGAGGGGTGGGATTAGATGATCCTAAGGTCTATTCCAGCCCCTTAACATACAATGATACTATGATTTGCTTCTGTGTCAGTATTATGAACAATAAGAATGTTTCCGTCATCTCTTGTAATAAAAGTTTAAACAAAATCTCAGTTATTTCTATAATTTGCAACATATCTCCTTGTTCAAGTGAGCTGAAGGTGTGAATTCAATTCTTATTTGCAGAAAAAAACACATGATAAAGCAGCTTCAAAGAGAAACTTGTACATCTAGAAAAATTGCTGAAATCCCCAATTCTGCAAATCAAATAATGAAACTCATATTTTGCGCGTATTTACTTAGTATCTAATATAGAATAGGCTCTATTCCTAGATTTTTCATTAAACCCAACCAAACAAGCCCCTGACCACAGCCACAGCTCATACTGGTTAGAAACTGTATAACACACACAAACTGAAGCTGAAATTAACCTAAACTGCATTTATTTTTCACTGGTTTATTTAAAATGTATTAGAAACAATTTTACTATAAAGTAAGCACTCCTATGGCTATGCTGGACATGAATAGGTTTTTTTTTTTCCAAAACTGACTGTACTAAAATAGTGCAAGGACTGCTTAGCACTTAATTCCAGCTCCATGGTAGAGAACAACTAAATCAGGCCCTGATAGAGATGAGAGCTAAACCATTCTAGCAAAGATGCAGATCCATTCAAGGCTAGGACACAAACCCTCTGGTTTATGTTTTTTCCTTTTGCAGATAGACTCTTGGACTGTATATTTTCCAGGCTCAGGTGAAAAGCCACTGTCTCCTGCACTTCCCAAAGGTAAAGGAGTGGGTGTTTTGTAGCTGTCACAGGGAGGGCACCAATGATCCTTTAACTAAGTTTTGGCCAGAGATAAATCATCATTCGATTTTTCACCACTTCAAAAAGCTCTTCCAATGGTGTGACGTATTTTTAACTGTATCATCATGAATAGCAACACTGTAATTACATATAAGAATCCACTGAAGTAAACATCTAATTTCTGAAGTGTCAGACAACAGGCAGCACCGTGCAGAGTACAGCTCCACATTTTAGTAGTAATCAATTCAACTAACAATAGAGCTGATTGACAGGAAGCTTTGTGCTATTAAAAGCCAAATATAACAAAAACCTGATTTTTCTCTAAGCAATGAAAAATGTATGGACCATCTATACTCTTCTCATGTTGTCTTCCTGCAGGAAAAAATAGGAACCCAGCTGAAAGCCAAAGCTTATTGTCTTTAATTAACCTCCAAGGCTGAACTGTTGCACAAGAGTAATAATTAGCCCATTTCTATACTACATTTTTGGTGAGCTACTATTCATGGGTCCACACACAGATTTATTCCTGGTTACTACTGGTTAATAATGATTATTAGTTTGATTTTTAGAGCTCAGAAGCTGAAATCATCACTTGGGATGTGTAACTGTGAGAGCAGGAGCAGAAACAGGTGCTAATAGTTACTACCACCATTAATGTTATTCTTTAAAAAAACCCCAGAGGTTTGTTGTGATTCTGGTGCACAAAGGCTAGAAAACAAGAAATAGACAAACTACTAACAGAGGCAAAGCACCAACTCCTTTTCCAAGTGACTTCTGAGGTGTGTTTTTCCCCACTCACACTGAGAAGTAAACCAAACAAAACCTGTCACAGCAGTATGAAGATCAGCCCCAGAAAAACAATTGTAATAACCTGGAACTATTGTCTTCTCCTCTTGACCTTAAAGGTTCACTGCCAGTTCTCCATGCAGGAAGAATAACCTGAGACATTCCATCTTTCTCTGACATGATGAATGAGTTTCGATTAAAAGGAGCTAAAAGAAGAAAAGCTACTAATGTGTTTTATACAGTCACTGATCAGTTCCTGACATGTAATATTTCATTGGCTTTAGGACATTAAGAAATGTTGTGTACCTAAAAACAACAGCTTGTATGATAGTATATCCATCATTACATACATCATAAAAACAAGGAGGACATAAATTCGTTTCTGCCTGTTAACATCTAATTACCTGTAGAATCATTACTTGGCACTTTAACAAATTGACACAATCAACTTAATGATCCTTAACATATTCAAATTTGCAATGTGTTTCTGCTTGCTGCCTGTCCAGACCACAGTAAATATTTACTGGTTCAGATGACATCACAGGAAGGGGCACATCTTAAATTTGTCTGCTAAGTAGTAATTGCAAGATTGTCTCTTGCTGTGGTACCTGTATTATCTCATCAGTCCTATAGGCTGGGATGGCACTAGAGAGAGATTTGTAGCACTCTTAACAATGCCCTTCTGTCCTGTGTAGTCTTCTTCCTTAATATTTGGAAAGACATGTAACAATCACAATCAGAATATGGCCATCAGGTAATCCTGTAGATGACAACATCATTCATACTTGTTTGCTATCCCTTTCTTCTAATACCTGAGATATCCATATTATAAAACTCATGTAATGTGCTGCAAGGCTATTCCTCCTTACCACCCTTTTTTGGTTCTATACACTGCTTTATTGTCTTTACAGCATCTTCTAGCAGTCCAAGAACATGACTAGACATAGTTTTTTTCCCCCCCACTACTATAAATGTTTTCTCCTCTGTGGAAATTACATTATCCAGATCTTTGTGAGAAACCCAAGTCACCTTAAAACACACCAGATGATAATCTTTTGAGTCATCACATGCCATTTTATCTAGGAAATAATAACTTTCTATAGCTGTTGATTTGAACTTTTCAAAAGTTCTGTGTTCAATGCTGGAATATTTTCAGACACAGAAGACTACTTAAAATTAATGCAGTGACTTCAAATAAAGTGTTCTATGTCAAAGTAATGAAGAGATAGACTCATTAGATACTGAAGAAATGTAACTTTGCAGGTGTTATGCTGCTATTGAGTAAATGTGCTCTCTGCTGCTTCCCAGAAACTGTGCAGAGCCTTTCAATAAGTTCTTAGAAATTTCAAATTACCTGGAGAAAACAACCCAACCCCCCAAACAGATAAACTGTTTCTGTGAGAGAGATCAGTATACAATCAGCAGATGCTTCTTCCTTGAAAAGTCTTCTGTAAAGAACATCTCTATCAGAAACATGTACTGAGAAAACAAAGGAAAATCTACTAAAATGTCCAGGAACCAAGTATTCCAAGACATCACATCTCCCTTGGGCACTACTACAGTCTGGAAGAGGAGGAAGAATAATGCTATGAACATGAGTGCAAGCACTTCTGTTTGCAGTTTCTGACCAGCCAAAAAGCTTCATTGACATTACAGACAAGTACCAGAGTGATTGGACAGGGCAGACAGACTCTGAAATTCTATTTATTCAGTTTTTACATTCCTTTCCAACTGGCAGTGGGTGCAGCTTGAAAAATAAGATTTGGAGCCCCACAGCAGCTACCCTGAGTGCACTCCCAACTTCATCTTCAATCTGATACTGCACTGAGTTACAGTTTTGGAGAAGGAAGCTGCTTTCTAAATTAAGGTAATGTAATTAGTGCCGATAAACAAACACGTCTTTATTAAAAAACCTCTTTGACCATATTAGAAGGCACAGGCAGAGAACCACTATGTCACTCCAGGGAGATTCTCTGTGGTAGTAAGTGACTACCAGCATAAGGATTATCCAGTTTAGCAATCCTTAATTACACCTCCCTCCCCACCCACCTTCAGTTCTAAAGAGATCTTCCTGATATTTTTATTCCATTCACATACAGTTTAAAATTTTGATATTTAGGTTAATTTAATGGTCCTTCATATTTTGAAAATACAACGGAAAACACACCTTTTTCATTTTCTTTTACTTGTCTCTTTGTAGTATTTCCTTGATTTCTCCCCAGAGAAGATTTTACTTCCCGGTTTCATGACCGTTCTCTGACTCTTATCTCTTTTATATCAAAAGATATAATTAAACCCCAAACCAATGTAAGACACTGAAGATCAAACAGCTGCTTTATGAAGGCACCAGAGAAACCCCTTAACATTTAAAAAACATAAAAGCTGACAAAACAGCATAGAAACTTCTAAAGTTTCTGGGATCTTTGTTTAGTCATATACAAAGGAAAGGAAGAGAAAAAACTGTACTACCTTAGCATGAATAAGTCAATTTTTTAAAGTTATTTGGAAGCTCTCACACTACAAAAGTGGTGTGATAGCTGCAGTGATTATCATAACCTGCATCCCATCAGAAGAGCTCCATATGTGCCACTTCTCCATTTGCATAAATTCACAGGGAGGTTTCAGTTCATATGTTTCCTCACAAATGGATCTGTGTGGATCACTGAGATCAGTGTTCCAGAAGCTGCTTTACATGTAATAACTGTCATATCTATATTTCATTCACATCAAATACTTTGTTTCTTTGCCATATAGGAAGTATTAGGCTATAGGTCTTCCCATTGAACTTCCATTAGGAAAAGCTCTATAAATGATGGTGCATTTAATTTTACACCGTCCTTGTTCACCACTACTACAGCATAGTAAAATAAGTATGTTTTATAGATCTAGAACTGAAGACGTTGCTCTGATTGCAAACACGAGCAGGAAAAACAAAATCTTTTATGTGAATTAATTACTCATTTTTAGTTGCAATATTTTCCTTATTTTATCCTTATATCTTACGGAAAAAAGTATTAATTGGAACTTGAGGTATCCATATGCATTACAAGTAGCAATACCATGTATATATATGAATATGTATGTATATTGTACTTGTATCTTGCCTAAAATTCTCCATCTGTGTGTGAAATTTTATCTTCCATTCTGGCTGCTCTGTGCTCCTTTCCCAAGCTGACTGCCCCAGGGGGAATGCAGTAATTCCATATACTGCCAAGTTTGGAATGGCAACAAGTCAAATGGCACATTGGCAGTGGCCACATTGCTGCATTTCACATTGGCAAGAGATGAACTGAGAGTGCTAAGTCCTCTCCAGACCTCATTGAAAATGATGGTTGAATTTATGTGTTTAGAACTGTATACTCAAAAAAAGAAAGTTCTTTCCATTTAAATTCGTGTCTGTGTAGATATGGTGACTTCCTACACTGTTTTCCTTAGTGATCTCACTTGCTCAGTGAGAAAGTTGCATTCTTTTTTCTCTTCTTTGCCTGAGTATAGACAGGCTCAAGAATCATAAAATCATAGAATCAGCCAGGTTGGAAGAGACCTCAAAGATCAGCAGGTCCAACCCTGCCGTGGTCACTAGACCATGGCACTAAGTGCCACATCCAGTCTCAGCTTCAAAACCTCCAGGGATGGTGAATCCACCACCTCCCTGGGCAGCACATTCCAATGTCTGAGCACTCTCTCCGGAAAAAATCTCTTCCTAATATCCAACCTAACCCTCCCCTGGCAGAGCTTGAGTCTGTGCCCTCTTGTCCTGCTGCTGGTTGCCTGGGAGAAGAGACCAACCCCCACCTGACTCCAACCTCCTGTCAGGGAGTTGCAGAGGGTGAGAAGGTCTCCCCTGAGCCTCCTCTTCTCCAGGCTGAACAAGAGATATGTGCAGCTCTACTACAATTTGTAGTTCAAGAAGAGAATAAAGCCCTTCCTGCCTCCAACCTGTCAGATACAGTACACATTTCACGTTCACTAAAACGGTCGTTACAGATTTTAGAAAAATCAATGTGATGCCTTTTCCAGAAGAAATATCACTTAAAAAACCACTCCTTTAAAACACAGTTATGCAGACATTAAGCAAATGATATACTATTAGCTTTTTAAAATTTTTTTATTAAATGCTCTTTTGGAGGAAAGGCTGTATGTAAACCAACTCACACTGTCAGATACAATATTTAATATCATTTCATCAAGAAAAGCTGAACCTCCAAAAGTAATCTTCCTAGCTGATACCACACAAATTACACCAGACTTCATTTGGAATTTGATTAGGTGAAGAGATAAATCATAATCGGAGCTTGTTATCACTCTAGTCTATTTTTATTAACAATAACCTTCCCAACATGAACAGTAAGCCTGAATTCTGAATTTGGATTCAGTTATTTTTAATCTAATGAACATTCTGCCTTTTAAAGCATCATGACTCAACGCAGCAGTTTTGCTATTTCTGTTTGCTTTGGACTGACTCATTCTGCTCGGAGGACAGATTCATGTAACAATGTTCCATTCTGTAAACTACTCAAGATGGTGATGATCATCTGTACAAGATTTATTATTGCTTTCCTACAAATAAAACCAATGGGCTGGATTTGCAAATCCAGATGTTCAGTGTCACTCATAAACCACAAAGGCTTAAATCCCAATCATGCCAGTTCAATGGAGTCATTTTGTTGCCTATTACATATCATAACAAACAACAAAGATTTGTTTTAGACAAATTTAGACACTAATAATAAAGAGTGAGCAATAATGAATAAACCAATAAAAAGCCCAACTGATTCAGCTGTTAAAATGAGCAGGATTTGGAATACTGCAATTTGCTGAAAGTCTGTCCTTTCGGCAAGCAGAGAATTGAAATCTACTTAAAAAAAGAAAAATCATACTATTAAATTATAAAGAATTACTCAGCTAATGCAAAATTAATTAAGCATATGCTCCTGACACAATATTTTCATGTTCTACATTGTTTATTCCAGTGTAGAGAGACTTTGTTTAAATAAATTGACAGAGATTTCTCTTGTCATGAGTTCTGCTAGTCCTTAATTGGAAAGCATTTATTATACTTTGCAGAAATTTCAGGGAAAAAGGGGAGAACCACCAAATTTCTCACAGATCACAATAACTAAGCAAACTCTGGAGCACAGGGTGGTAGGGAAGTATTTTTAAGTGCCATTTGCACATTAACCTCTTTCTTGAAAACAAAAGATTCTGAAACTGTTTTTAAATAAGCAATGCTAAAATAAAATATTGGGACCAAGACTGTACTCTTATATCCAGCAGGTTTTCCGGAGTGATACATTAAAAATTAAACCCTGAAGTCCCTTTGTGCTCATCTTAAGGTGAAAGCAATTTCAATCATACACACTAATAAAATACCTATATTGAAGTGTTTCTGGTCAAGCCTATTTTGCTACTCATCAGGATTTTAATTTGTTTTATGTTCTAACACACTGGTTTTGTTTCAGATGGAACGTTTTACCGAGGAAATGCCATGATAGAAGTCACTAGTTGCACTGTTTGGGTAGTCAGTGTTATTTTCACCTTTCAAAGCCACAGCTTTTGGTAACTTATCCAAATAATTGTAATGGTGATTTCTAATTTCAAAGGAAAGAGAGTTCTAACCAGCACTCAGCTCAGGTTTAGATGGAAATCACTCTTAAATCTGCCCCATCCATAAACTTGTCTTATTGCCTAACAGTCTCTCAATTTTCAAAAAGTGCAATGATCAGTTTGACTAATAGTGCAGAAGGAAAGCTCAGATTTGCCATGAAAAGGCTCCTGAATGTGATCATCAAATACAAAACAATTTTCTTCATTGTTCACGCTCAGTTCAGATCACAGGGCCAAACCATAAGTTATTTGAAATCCAAGGACAACATTCCAATTGGTGAGAACTATAGTTAAATTAATTCTTGCATTGATTCACCTCTATGAAATTCAGTAAATTCTCATTCAGCAATTCCCCATTTAATACATTTGCAACATACTTTTTTTCTTATTTGTGAATGTAAGTGCATGGAATCAGTATCTTGGCAGTGCCTTCAAAGAAGTCTCCAGAAAAGCATTAATTGCTGAGATTTAATAGAGAACATGATTTATGTTAAGCCCTTTTGATAATTGCTTTGTCTGAATTAAAAGCTCAATTTTCTCTCTCGATTTTGAGAATTGCTGGAGTGTTTTATATTGTGTTGTTACTTGTTTTATTTGACTGAAATTAGAAAAGATGACTGGATCATACCTTTGTTTCTTGTGTATCCTTCATTATATTATGATTGTAGTTTATAATATAAATTTCAGGATATAATGTGTTTTTCTCTTAATAAATTTCCTTCAAGATTAGTTATGCATTTTAGCATGGAGTCCTTGTCTTGCACACAGTGGATTAGAGTACAGGTCTGATATAAGAAAAAAGCTGAAAACTTCATGTTAATGAAGTACTTTAGGTAAACTAGCACAAAGCTGTTTAATGGAGAAGAAATCAGGAATGC
>NW_008692106.1:25104-42303 GCF_000695815.1 Acanthisitta chloris
GCTTTTCATTACTACCTTTCTATCTTGAGTATCTTTTAGTCACAGACATCTCTCTGCAGCTTTAATTGCAAGTTTCTATGAACAGGGTATAGTATAGGGCAAACCTGCTGCCTTTGCTTTACACAAAAATAACAGAAATACACTATTTTTGCTTGAAAAGATCTCAGTCTTTGGGCACTTTCTATGAGAATTTCAAAGTGTAACTAACAGGTAAAATTCCAACTAAGTTTCCCCAATGTGGGATGCTTAAATTTAGCAGAGGAGGCAATGAAGAACTCCAATCTTCTCCTGAACTTAAAACAAACAGTTGGTAATTTCGTTTATTTGCATAGAAGTGTGAGAAATGTAAGAACTTAATCTTTGCTGTAAGGGAAAATTTTCAACAAACCACTACCTGTGGAGCTGCTGGGCCCTTTGTAGATTGGGTCAAGCTAACCTTGAAATACTGATTAGATAAAATTAATAATTCATTGGGTCCTGTAATCCTGGTTATCCATACTTTAATGTAGGAAAGGCCATCTTCAGTGTTTTTAGAGACTCCCCAAGAACACGTATTAGCACAGCAGTATGTCTGGTTGCAGCAGAAATACAATTATGTAAATGAGAGATGTGTTCCCTGAAGATTGCTAATAGAATGATTGACCTATATAGCATTTAATTTGTTCTCATGCTTTCTCTTTATTGTCTTCCAGCTGCACCAGAAATTAAAACTTGTTAAACTGCATCGCTCCCCAATTATATATCAAAGGTGCTGGTGTCACTTTGTGTCAAAAGCAATTAATAGTTTGCATGCTCCTTATCACCACAAGACATTGAGGGTTGGTTGGGGTTTTTTTGTTTGTTTGTTTTAGGAACAACTCTATATTACTTCCACAGACCCTGTATAGTAAATACTTGGGAAAAGAGTTAAATTTATAGTTGCTGCTGCTAATAATAATAACACTAACAAGACTTTTTTTTTTTAGAAATACATCAAGGAATGGCTAAGAAGTTATAAAGAGCATTTTTTCTTTTAAAAAAGTAGGAAAATTGTTTGCAACTATTTCTCAGGCTCAGCTGGAAGCTGAAGAGTTGCTTTTATTTAAGAATGGTCTATATCTTCTTTGTTAATGCACTGGGGATAATTTACCTTTGTCTATTCAGCATATCAAAGTTTAAGTTCAAATTGTCAGGAGTTGTCTGAGGACAATTGGTGAAACCCTCCCTATTTGTGGACAAGCCTTATTTTGCTACACTATATCAACCTCTTAAAGCCAAGGTTTTCCAGCTGATTCCAATAAATATTTGCAGACATAAAATGCCAGTGTTAAATGAGACACTGAATTAAACACAAATTTAACTCTAGTTCCTAGTCAGAAAATTGATTTGTTTAGCATTAAATAACAAATTCTGGATATAAATGAGCAGAGCACCTCAGCTGTGCCAAGCTGATAAGGTATATGATAGGGTTTATGACAATGTAAGGAGAACCAAAGTCTCATTTCTTTAAGTTCATCCTTTCTTGTGTCAATAGCAGCAATATTGAGGATCACATTTCTCTTGAGGGATCTCAAAATAGATTCAAGCCCTTTAGAATCCTAAAAACCACTTTCCAGAAGTTGCATGAATTGCACCTCTCTTTTTAGGCTGAACAGGTTGAGAAACCAAAGCAGCCACGTGGGTGCAAAACTCTGCAGTCTGGGGAGGCACAAGCGGCACCAATTAACTTTCAAATTGTGTTTGCACATTGACATTTTAAATCTGCTGTCACTGAAATTGTTGCCTAGGATCGATTGGCAGTTTCTAGCCCACATTTTGTGGGATTAGTTGCTGAAGGTATTTTTTCACCAGCTTTATTTTGGGGTGTTTGTTTATAGTAAATTTGCTTTTTTAAAGCTGTAAATATTTGTTGGGAAACAAAACAAGAAGCGAAATGGACATGTAAGAGCTCATGCTGAGCAGCAACATTCAGCAGATGTCAGAAGGCGAAGGAATGCAGCACTGAGGTCTGACAGCAGTGTAAATGGGTATGTGGATTGGGTTTGTGGGGGTGCTCCTGAGGTGGTTCCTGAGAGAAGCTCCTAGAAGTTATTCCAAGGTTCAATAAAGCTCAGGTCAGCCAACTCCAAGCCCCCATGGAGCCCCATGCTGGAGCAATTTGTGAATTGGGGAAGGACTCATGCCTGAGAAGTTTGTGGAGAAGTCTGTGTCACTTATGAGATACTCCAAAGTCGAGCAGGGGGAGAGTGTGAGGAGTACTTTCCCTGAGGAGGAAGGAGTGGCAGAAACAACTTTGTGCTGAACTGACCACAGCCCCCATTCCCTATTCCCATTCACCACTCTGGGGAAGGAGGTAGAGAAAACTGGGAGCAAAGTTGAGCCCTGGGAGAAGTGGGGAGAAGGTTTTTAAGATCTAGTTTTTATGTCTCATTATCCTACTGTGAATTGATTGTTAAGAAATTTAACTATTTTCCCCAGGCTGGGTGTGTCTTGCCCATGACAGTAACTGGTGAGTGATCTCTCCATGTCCTGATCTCAAAACCACAAGCCTTTCATGACATTTTATGTCCCCTATTCAGCTGAGAAGTGACAGGATCTTCAGAGGGCACCTGGCATCCAGCCAGGGTCAACCCCCCACAGTATACTACAATGTTAATATTCAAGTTAGGTAATTACAAAAGTTTTCCAAAGGACGTCTATGTGTTGGTTATTTTTTTCCCCTACAATGTATTTTTCATGCAACTCTCCAAGCCTCTTCCCTGCACCAGGCAATATAACAAACACAGCAGAGCCTCTGCAGCCTACAGGGAAACTCAATGTGCATGTGAGAAGAAACTGAAGTGTTTCACCTCGATTGAGCTGTTTTGTGGCAGATAGTCTTTAATTGACTATGACAAGTTTCTCCCCAACTGCAAGTGCTTGGATTGTTGTTTCAAAGCTGTTAGACCAGGTGAGCTTTGGGATCTCTCACTCAAGTTTATTGAAAGTCTTAGCTGAGGCCTTTTAGTTATTTAAATCATGTTATTCTCTTCCTAAATATGTTTAGAAGCAAAGATAGTAAAGAAGGCTTCCACAGTCAGGACAGGGTTAGTGGAGAAGAGAACACATGTAATGATCTTAAAAAAGCAGAGTCACGTGTAGGTTCTCAGTAATTTTTTTCGAGGAGAGTGTGATTTTATTTTTTCCATGTTCATATTTGGCCTAAACTTGTGCTCTATTGTGTAACTAAGTCACTGATTGTTAAATCTCAGTAAATAAGGAATATGGTCTCAGGCTCATGATCTGACACATCTTGGTTTTCATTCTGTTGTTCATTTCCAGCTTTAAAACAGGCATTAGGCTGAACACCAAGACTCAAACTCTCTATTTCTATGAAAGCAAATGCTTTTTACTTTGCAGATTAAATCATCTGCTTGGATTTAGTCATAACTGTCTACTTCCAGGAAAACAGAAATACAACCAAGGAGGAAACACTAAGATTCTGCATCTTCCTTCTGAATATCTGTGGGCAAATTAGGTATGATCCAGTCAGCTTCCTGCAATTTATTTCCCATAAGATAAATAGAAAGTGTCTCCAGTTTCTTTCAGATGCAAGGATAGACATTCCTTCAATTAAAATTTTACATTTAAATGAAGAAATTTAACTTTTAGGTTCAAACTGCAGATGATATATACCCAAGACTTACTTGTTAGATAAGGTTCCTTTCTATTCAGCCTGTGCTCCATGATCTGTCCCAATTGATGTAATTTGTAGACATTTTCCATAATCTGCATACCCCACTGTTTATTCTGTATGCTGCACATTCAGGGGGAAATATAAGCAATTTCAAAAGTGAACCACACTTGATGCTGCAGAAGATACTTGAGAAGTCTGAAAACTATCATGTCACAACTAAATAAAATGTCATACATTAAGAAAACTTTCATATGTCTTCAGCATGTGTAGCAGCACTTTTCATCCATTTGTAATTCCAGTTTCTCTATCCTATCCTGTTGTATTTTTCAGCTATGTACTTACTAGGACAAAATAATCAACAGTTCTAACACAGGAGATAGCTGATACAGAGCTATATTTCTCCTTATTCTGAAAGATTTAATGAACTGCAAGTCTACAAAAAAAAAAAGTATGCAAAGTAGGTAAAGGAGATATAACTTCAGAGCTGGTGAAAGATATCCACAGGGCTATCTTAAATTATTAACTTTAGTCACTTCAGAGAGAACCCAGTGTCCCAACCTTGCAGCTTTATCACTGCAGAGGTGAACTCTGCAGGGCACCTACAGCAGTGTACTCTCCAGAAGATTCTCACCTGAATCCTCCCACTGAACTATGACATTTAGTCCTCTCTCTCATATTGTAAGACATCCTTGATACAAACTCCTAGCTCAGACTAGGCAGCATCCAGACTGGGGGGAGAATCATTTCAGATATTGAAACTCTAAGTGGAGATAACAGTTAAAAATGTCAGATGTATCTGAAAGAAAAATCATTTGAAAAGATAGATTCATTAACTCCTCATTCTTCTTCAATAAAATGATTTTCCACTGTGTTTTTCAGACATCCACACCTCTCAATCTCACAAAGATGTAGTTCTCCAGTATCAGATCTCATTAAGGGTTTGGGTTTTTTTTGTCCCTTCCCAAGAAAACACCACTGACAGCAATGCAGCTGTTAACACACAAACTGTGTCTCATCCTGAGACACCTGGCAAAAAAGTATGTTCATGTTAACAGGTTCTGAATAGGTCAATGACATGTTACCAATGTGCTGACAGAAGCAAACACCACAGGCATTCGTGTGAATGGTGATCTACATGTACACATTTGTAACAAATATCAGCTCTGGTGTGACAAAACATGAGTGGAAATTCATGTTTAAGCACCTGAAGCAAGCAGAATAAGGAGTTCCAAGAAGAGCTAGTAGTGGTTATGAAGGACACTGATCCTAGGACACCACTCAGAAACAACAGTGAAGAAGATTCCATGTCATGACCTTCGTTCTGACACCACCAGGAGATAGGAAGGGGAAGGAGGATGTTAAAAAGGCTCCTCAACAAGAAAGCACAACAGATGTATCATTCAAACACATATTGGAACCAAGGAAAACCAGACAGTGTGTAGCCTAAGGCTCCTGAAAGGTGAAGTAAACAAGCTCCAGAGGTGGAGGACCACTCATCACCACTGATGGCTCCAATGGGATATAAACACTGACCAAAGAACAGTTTGCTGTTGCCAGCAAAGAGGGAATGGGAAGACACTGGCAGCACTTGCTAGCTGCCATCTCCTGTGCCCTGGGGGGTGATCAAATTTTCCTTTCTAAACAACTCATATGCATACACAATTCTGGTACATTTAGAGTATGGCATGGATAAAATCAACTTACATAAAGATTTTGTACAATAAAATCACTTTTCATAAGATCTTGCATTTAATTTATTGCAGTAACTTCCCTGCAGATAAGTTCAAAATATGTGGTTTTACCCCCTGTATTTTTCTTGCTTCCTAAGCACACCATAGCCATTGAGAGTTATTACTGCCAATACTTGTAAAGAGTGAAGTTTAGGCCAAATAGTTAAATTAATTGACAGCAATGTCATAGAGTGTAGCTACACAATGATGGCAATGTGTAATTCAGGACATACTGTCTGTTACAGTAAAGTCTTCTGAAGAAAAAGAATCAATCCCACATGATTTATGCAACTCATACTCAAAAGTTTTGAATATTCATAACAATCCTCACAATCTGTAGGCAAAATATATCCATAATAATTCACAAATCATTTAAAATAATTAGTACGTTGGAGGATTTCCATTCTGTGATCAATAATTGAAGAGTTAAAGGGGTAAAATCTGTCAAATGAATTATTCATGGTAAGTGTCTCACCCACTGCAAGCAAAAACTTCAAAGAACACAGTCACGTTCTGTTCCCCCAGACAAGTAACAGTGGATTAAGTGTTGCAGATCCCAGGAGAAAGAGCTCAGATTTCCTATGTTGGGGCAATCATGTGAGCAGCAATTTATGGCTCAGCACAAGCCATATAAGCCAGGCTGAAATCCTCAATAGCAGTGCTATCAATAAACCTGATTTTGATAGCCTCAGTGCTAATATTCTATATTTCCATGTGGCAAATCAGAGTTCATTGATTCTGGACTTCAAATCAGAGCCATATCTGATAATTCCAGTTATTAGCAGGTACGGGTAGTGCTCCACTACCACTCAGCACTCAAACACACATCACACAGTCCCCAAGACACTGAGCAGCTTCTGATGCTCCTTTATACAGGGAGAAGCATTTTTAAGCCATTTGGTGAGCACTATAAAGTCTGATGCCTTCAGACAACAGAACTAAGGCTATTCTCAGCAACAAATGACTCCACTTTCTTCAGTCAAAGCATCTTTGTGCTACAGAGATGTAGCATAAGTTTTAAATGATTATTTTAAAATTAATTAACTAATTTATGATTTTTTTCTCTCTTTTTTTCCCCTCTTCCAAATGCTATTAATTATCATTATCTACTGATTAGATACAGACTACACAAGCCTGGAATCCTGTGCTGGGGGCTCCAGATTTCTTTTAAACTCTACAACAGTTGCAAATATCACTTATCAACATAAAATTACATTTCAAAATAACATTATTAATATAAAAAAATAACTTGTCAATGAAGATTAATAGAATACCATTAGAAGACATGGATTTTGTAGCTTTATTAAATCAGTCTCCTAGGAGCAAATTGTGTTAGAAGAAGATAATCTCACTGAATATTCCTGTGCATGTGTTGAAGATTATTTTTTTATTAGCTCAATATATTAAGGCTACAGTAATGTGCAGGAATTAGTATCCTGATTTCTTATCACAAGTGGGACAGAGCACTGAGGCACCACTCTAATGAGTGCCTTGCTAAGAAATAGCTCATTCATGGGTTAGAGGAGAAGAAAGATTATTACAACCTCTAAGTTGCTAAATTCGTTTTAGAAAAGAAACAACAGACAGGAAGCAGAAATGAAAATTATGAAAGGTTTGTATGGTATAGCAGAAGCTCCAAATAAATCACTAAACCTCTGAAAGCAGAGAAGTTTCCCCTCACCTGACCTCCATCTAGTCACTCTGAGGAGGAGATGGAAGAAAATTATGGATCTTCTCTCATCTTTACTATTTTCTATTTCATATTCTGGAGCTAAAGGATGAAAATCTCACATGATGAGATTTTAATGTCATGAAATATGAACCACAGTTAAGAGAGGAACCCTGATCTTCCAAGTACCTGAATCCAGTAGGGCACAATTCTCCAAAGCTCACTGCAGTAGAAGATTTCAAAATGCTTGTACATAACTTGCACCTCTGTTTCTGTGTTGGAGGAAATAGGGTTTGCTCTTGGTTTAATAAATTCACTTACAAGGTGAAAGGAAGCACTAGGAAGAGGAGGGTTAAAGGAGTATCAGGAATAGCTGCTTACAACAATACAGCTGAAAGAGAACCACAGTGAGGAATGAAATGCAGACTATTTGCTCAGGGCTTAACCAATATTTAAGAGTTGGCATCTGTGACAAATTGGTTCTGGATTATTAGTCAGCCTTTAGGCTATGGTTGAGGCATCAATCTCTCATTCCATGACATCTGCTCATTCACTAACCTGTGCAGCTTTGTGTCAGATAGTCAATTTTTGTCCAAGGATTTGACAGATGTTAATGCAATTGTTTCAGCACCTTTTGTTCTAGTGATGACAGTTCAAGCTTTACTCTGCAGAGTCTTCTAAGGCTGAAGCTTGACTGGGTAATAAGACAAGAAGTTAGGAATTCATCTCCCCCTCTCCTCTGCCTAAGAACAGAATTCTCTGCTTAAGATACACTCTATACTTTGTCCCTGAATTATAACTTCTCCCTGTGCCAAGGTGGAACATTCCCATGTTGACAGATGTTGCTTCGTCATGAAGTGTGAGACTTATGGATCCACCTTGATGTCTCCTGGTCTGAAATTGGCCTGTGACCAGGACACTGCTGGCAATATTTCTGGATTTAGATTGATTTCATTAAATATTGCTTTATCTTAACATGAACTTTTATAGTAAGAAGGATAATACAAGTTTTGGAAATGGTTTATTCAAAATGGGATAGATTTTAGAAGCTTATACTTGGGTTATCTTAACCCTAAGAATATGGTTCAAAATGAAAATGATGTTATGTTTCCCATACTTTTCCACTATCACCCAATCAAATAATGTTTGATTTTAACCATAAATACCTGCTGACAACTATTTCACTGAGTGATTAACCAAGCATTAATAAATGTATGACTATCAACAATTTTCATTACCATATCAGAAAAATCATACATTAATATAAGATTCTTTAATCATACCTGATTCCCTTTTAAAAACAGTCTCTATCCCAATCATTTTAAAATCAGTATTGTAAGTAATAGCTAATTTTAATACTCATATTCAGCATTGTGAAATCCAAATCAGAAATATAGATTGGAAAAATAAACCTCCTTTAAAACAAGAATTAGATCTGAAGTTAGATAAACTATGCATCTGATGGAATTCTTTTCTAAAATTAAACTGACCTTATATTTTAAGGACAGGAGACCTGTTCCATAGAAAACAAGGATCCCTCTGAAACTGCAACCCACAGAATGTGTTCAGTATTCAAAATCTCTCAGGGAGGGTTAAAGTGGCTCCTGTGGAAGTGTGTGGAACGAAACTGCAGTTCAGTGCTAACATTAGTATCTGTTTGGTGCTATGGTTTCCCTAATTAGTATTACTGCTATTCCATATCTGTCAAACATAGGATGGACCAACAAAATCTAATTAGCTGTTTAAACTCATTTATGTGCCACATTTAATCTTGTGCTTGTCACATTTAAATTTGCTTAAACCTTAATAATATTCAAGATCATGCACTTGTGTTAAAGGCAACATGTGTTAGAGCCATAATGAATGGCTGATGTTGAAGTATTCATTATGGCTCACACAACTTTTTTTTCTTTATTCATCCAGGTGAGTCATTTATCTTTCCTATAAGATTTATGAGGTGGTTTGACACAAACCAGTGGAAAAGGAAAATCTAATAACTTGTTTTGCATTTCATATGTTGCTAATTCAGCTACATTCTTGATCACCAAGGCTGTAAGTTTAATATAGAACATGTATCTATGCATTAATTACATTCACAGATTATGAAAGATCTGGGAAAAAGAAAAGAAGGATACAAATATTTGATTTGTATTTCACGTTAGGCATATGCATTAATTACATTCACAGATTATGAAAGATCTGGGAAAAAGAAACTTACTGGAATTTCTTAAATTTTTTCTAAATATTTTGCAAAGAACCTGTAAAAGATATGGAGCTACTTTAGCTTCCAGTACCCAGATGTAAAAACTCCCTGTGATAAAAAGAGGTATTCAGGAATTATTTGATTTGTATTTCACGTTAGGCATATGCATTAATTACATTCACAGATTATGAAAGATCTGGGAAAAAGAAACTTACTGGAATTTCTTAAATTTTTTCTAAATATTTTGCAAAGAACCTGTAAAAGATATGGAGCTACTTTAGCTTCCAGTACCCAGATGTAAAAACTCCCTGTGATAAAAAGAGGTATTCAGGAATGTCATTATTTTATATGTGCATCTTTGAGTTCACACTCTGAAAACCAGCTGCAAATGTTCACTATTCTGAGTTGTTCCATTGGTGCATTTTAGGCATTGGTAATTTAATAAACACACATTATTCCTGGCCCGGATCAGAACAGTGTGGTCAGCAGGACCAGGGAGGTGATTCTGCCCCTGGACTCGGCGCTGGTGAGGACACACCTTGAATCCTGAGCTCAGTTCTGGGCCCCTCAGCTCAGGAGGGACATTGAGGTGCTGGAGCAGGTCCAGAGAAGAGCAACGAGGCTGGTGAAGGGACTGGAGCACCAGTGCCATGAGGAGAGGCTGAGGGAGCTGGGGGTGTTCAGCCTGGAGAAGAGGAGGCTCAGGGGAGACCTTCTCACCCTCTGCAACTCCCTGACAGGAGGGTGGAGTCAGGTGGGGGTTGGTCTCTTCTCCCAGGCAACCAGCAGCAGGACAAGAGGGCACAGACTCAAGCTCTGCCAGGGGAGGGTTAGGTTGGATCTTAGGAAGAGATTTTTTCCAGAGAGAGTGCTCAGACATTGGAATGTGCTGCCCAGGGAGGTGGTGGATTCCCCATCCCTGGAGGTTTTCAAGCTGAGACTGGATGTGGCACGTAGTGCCATGGGCTAGTGACCACAGTAGGATTGGACTTGATGACCTTGGAGGTCTTTTCCAACCTGGTTGATTCTAGGATTCTGTTAAGAATCAATAGAAAGCCACACCAAAAATAGAACAGTGGTTACTATAGGCGTATAATAGTTACATTAAAATTTTATACATGGAGAGGATGTAGGACTTCCTGTAGGAGGGAAATGAAGTAATTCATTTTTAAGGCTCTTTAATGCTTTGTCAAACAAAGCCAGATACAGAAAACAGGTAACAAAGGCCTTCCCTGAGCTTTATGTAGGAAACTAATAATGAGATGTGACAGACATGTAGCTCAGTATCTGACACAAGGATCAGACCTGTACATCCTCAGAGGCTTAGAGCAGACCCTGAGTATAATTTCTACATCACTGATATGACCAATACTTTTGAAGATCTGAGCCTGGGGGCTGGAGCCACAAAGGCTTGGGCACACTGACAATCTTGATGATGCCACACTACAAATGAAAACCGTTAGCACTTTGAGGGGTAACTGCAATAAATTCTAGGTAAACAGTCTTGGTTATTCACCAGCCTTGCACTCCCTCTGTCATCTGTCACATAAACCCATGAAAAGACCTAAGTGGTTATCTAAAAGGGGATCTTGTTCTTCTTTTCTGGTTAGGTAATACTATTGTACATCATTCTGGATGAGGCTATCTACAGGATGGATGTATGCCCTGCACAGGGCAAGTATGAAAAGTGCATGCAGTGAAAATGGATGGTAAGAAAATACTACACCAATTGAAATAAATTTTTGTTACATATCTTTTTATATTTATTATATTTATTTTCATATTTACTATATATTTTTCCCTAATGAATTTAGTTTATGTACTCATCAGGGTCTTAAAGGAAACAAAAATAACATGAAATTCAAAGATAGGTGAGGAGCATCTACTCAGAGGAAATGAGATTTATGCAATAAGATCTCTTCCAATAAGCTAAGAATCCGTATTCAAAATGAAAGATCAGAGCACATCTGTATCTTGGCATGCTATAATTAGTGATTCATTTGTACTGATAGCAAGGTCAGGTTTTTTCATGTCTAATAAAACTTTTCAAATAAGAAAATTAAAGCAACAGTTCAAATACTTTTTTCCTCTTCAGTTCTTTCTGACCTGAGTGGGAATTTGCCACAAAACATGTCACCATTAATCCTATAAAATCCTGGACTAAGTTTTCCTGATACATCTAATATAGTGAATTTGAACAACAGAAATTTGCACTCAAGGTTTTTGACATCCATGTTATGACAAAAGACATTTTTTTTTGCTTTTGACACTCCTAAACTTCTGCCAGGGAAGAAGACACTTCCATGTCTGTGTACACTGCTCTGTTTTTTTCCCTCTATTTTTCATTATCTGCCCTGATTAAAGTTGTCAATTCCTATTCTAAAACTGATGTACAGAGAATAAATTCATAATTTGCTCTGTCAATACAATCCTATTTAAGTGACAACTTGCAAGTCCTTTTACACTGCTTTGTTGTCCAGACTCAGGTAGTGTAATTTATTCAGGTTATCACATTTTCTAAGCTGTTGCCCCTCTGGCAGCTATCACTCTCCATCAGAATCAAGGGTCTAAACCAGCACCTGATTATTTCTAGATCTGTAGGCAGCTGTCCTGTTGATGTGATTGCAAATGAGATCCATTCTCTGCAACAGAAAACCCTGTGTTGATTCATTCAACTTTATGGTCCTGTAATCAATTAGGAAACAGCTATCAGGTATTCTCCACTTTATTTTAAACTGGATTGACTAGCTCAGCTCTTGCCTCGTCTGACTAAATATAATGAAAATATGAAGTGAATAGTTTTCCTCCATGTTTGCCCCATTTAAATGCTCAGAGGTAAGTAAGAAGACTTCAAGTAAAATTTCAAATACAGTCTGTACTAAATATAGAGACACTTCTCCTGTTTGGCCTGAAGTTTGTTATATGCAGTGTTTAAAAGTATGATTAAAATAGAAAATAAAGTAGTTGAAACATTTATTTTATCCAATGCTATCAAGTCTCTTCCTTTTAGTAAGGAACAGGCTATGTAACAATTACATTTTTCATAAATGTTTTTGCTGCATTTAAGTCCATTCACACCTCAGTCTCCTGCCAGTTATCACAGAACAGTTTGGGCTGGAAGTAGTGAGATAGGCACAGTTTGCCCAGGGAGGCTGTGGCTGCCCCAACCCTGGCAGTGTTCACAGCCAGGTTGGCTGAGCCTTGAGCAACCTGCTCTGGTGGGAGGTGTCCCTGCCCAGGGCAGGGGTTGGGGCTGGATGATCTAATAAGGTCCATTCCAACCCTTAAAATTCTATGATTCTATGACCTTAAATACCATCTAGTTCCAAGGCCACATTTAAGCTATGCAACATGAATACTTAGTGTAAACAGTCATATTCAACTATCTTTAGAGCAGCAAAAGCTCTAAAATAGTCTGTTTCCCTCAAATGTGGTGAGCTCATACCCACTGACACTGAGCTGAATGTATAGCTGGTTTCATCAAGAGAAATACAGTGAAGGAAGCAACTACAAAGTTCCCACAAGACTTGTGTTTAGAGTTAGTGTGTCTAGTGGGATGTATCCCTACCCAGGGCAGGGGGTTGGGATTAGATGATCTCTGAGGTCCATTCTGATCCCTTAACATACAAATGCAACTATAGTGTGGCTGCTCCAAGGAGAATGCAGGTAGTCACAAATGAGAAAAAAACAAACAAGGGTATTATAATTGAATATGATAACATTTATATATGAATGTATATGATTTCTTTGGACCAGACTTAATCACACTGTACAGGTTTCCTATCTTAAATCAGGCTTCAGTGCTCTCCCTCTATAAAACAGCTTACTGCATTTTTGGCAAATTATATCATAGAACCATAGAATTTAAAGGTTGGAATGGACCTTACAGATCATCTAGTCCCAACCCCTGCCCTGGGCAGGGACACCTCCTCACTAGATCAGGTTGCTCAAGGCTCATCCAGCCTGGCCTTGAACACCATCAGGGTTGGGGCAGCCACCACGTCCCTGGGCAACCTGGGACAGTGTCTCACCACCCTCATGGTAAAAAACCTTTTTCTAATATCTAATCTAAACTTCCCCTCCACTAATTTGAACCCATTACCCATTGTCCTATCATTGCAGTTCCTAACACAGAGTCCCTTTCTGGCTCCTTGTAGGCCCTTCAGATATTGAAAAGTTGCTCTGAGGTCTCCACACAACCTTCTCTTCTCCAGGCTGAACAGCCCCAGCTCCCTCAGCCTGTCCTCATAGGGGAGGTGCTCCAATCCTCTTAGCAACTTTGTGGCCTCCTCTGGACTTGCTCCAACAGTTCCATGTCCTTCTGATGTTGAGGACACCAGAGCTGTGTGCAGTATTCCAGGTGGGTCTCAGCAGAGCAGAGGGGAAGAATCACCTCTTTTGACCTGCTGCCCACACTCCTTATATATATTATATATTCTATTATGATATTCTATCATATATTCTATCATATTACATATTCTATATTACATATTCTTTCTCAAGTCTTACTTATAAATCAAATAGCAGAAACCTAATTGGAAGAGCTGTGATGACCACATGTCATTTCATCATCTCTGCCTTCCTGAACAGAGGACTGCAAACGTTAACTCACCTCCTACAACATCCTACTGCAGTTTGGAAGTTGTGTCAATATTTCATCTTACATTTATCTTCCCTGCACAGGCCAGTGATAGGATGATGTGCTGCTTCTGGAACAAAGAACCAGCACAGGAAATCTGCATAGCAATGCTCTAGTCCCACATTTAGGCTTCTAAAATTGTCACAAAATAAAATAGCATGTGCAGTAGAATCCACCAAGCTTCTTGGACAATTTCATCATCATTTGTCATTCATTCTGAGATATTCATTTGTCTAAAAGCAATTAAAGCTTAATTGCTGCATAACCTGAATAATTTAGAAATGCAAATTAGGAGAGCAGGCAAGCAAGTATGTGTTCATTAATTTCTTTGTTATCACCATCTGTTTAATTAAAAAAACGAGTTTTCTTGAATGACAGCTTGCTAACTATATAAACGTTTTCCTTAATTGAAAATGGCTTTTGCAATTGAGGTCAGCATCTGACAAAAATTGTTGGAGCTTTTGCAAAAAAACATTTTCTCTAAACAAATTGTAGTATTTTTGAATTCACATTAAAAAAAAAGAATTGCCAACATATGCAATGGAATTCAAGAAATGACATCTTCACTTCTTAATGCAAAGCTGACAGTTTAGAGAGTCTTTGCTTTGGAAAAATGATGGTTATGACATGAAAACTGGATGTGATTTATCATCTCTGTTATAGAATATTTTGAAAACTTTTATAAAAATCCAGACTGAAAATATGAGTAGCTCTGGCAAAAAACAGTGATCTGAGGAAAGGAGGAAGGAATGCTTCAAGATATGGATCATATGATGTAGCCTTTGTTTGGGACCTAATGTATTTTTCTCAAGTGGAATCTTCATAAAGAAGCTAATTCCTTAGATGAATATACAACTCTTTCTGCTTGATGTATATCAAACTCCTTTTATTCCACCTGGTTTTATTCCAAATATCTTTACTCCGCTCCATCTGTACTAGGGTGGTGAGACACTGGCACAGGTTGCCCAGGGCAGGGAAGTCAGACTAGATAATCTTTAAGGTCCCTTCCAACCCAAATCATTTTATGATTCTATATATATTCAGGAAAACAGAAAACTCATTCTACTATATTAATACCTTTTACTTATGTTTACCTTGAGCTGGTCTAAACAGACAAAACTGTGCACCTGGAGCCAGACCTATAAATAAATAATGCACATACCTGCAAACCCACTGTGTGTTAACTAAGATTTAAGCTAACAGTATTGTCCTCTCTAAGAGTTCAAGTAAACTAATTATCTTGGAGTGAAATCCCCGAGAAGTGAAGAAGGGCAATGTTACACTCCTGTACTACAAACTCATCTATTATTCACCTTATGTTGTTTACACAATTAATTATATTGCTTTGTTATAATTTAAGTTACACTTGGCTTCCACTGTCTCTTACTGCATTTAATATAAGCTTTATATTATGTCCTCTGCATCAGTACAAACATATTTCCAGAGTGCAGGAAAAGGCCTTTCTGCATTGAAGGCAATGGTGGTGATAAAGATGACAAAACTTCAGTGATTTGCACTGAAAAAAATCCCCAAGAATGCACTTTCCTCATTGCTGTGTCACCTTTTGTAGTAAATTACTAGGGTAAGTGTGAGCTATATATATTGCCTTGTAAATTTTTTTCTACTGGACTGAAAAAACCCCAAATTTCATGCAAGGTCCTGGCTGTTCCCTCCAAATACTTGAAAAAATTGAAGTGCTGAATCTCACTGGGTATCATCTTGTAAACACAAAATCAGGGTGACACGGCAAGGCTCAGCCATGTGACTTGGTGATTCCCTTGGATCTTGTCTCTCTGTACCCATTAAATGGCCTTTAGATTTTCTAAGTGTTGCATAAACATCATCTGACATTTGCAGGCTGTGGAAACAAACGTTATGATTCTTACTGAACAATTTGGGTAACACACAAAAACGAAGCAACTTTTCACAACAGAAGAGTTCACTGAGAATGCACCTAAGGAATCCCAAACCTGGATCTTTTAGGGAGACAAACTTTCACTGCAACTCAGTTCCTCATGGCGAATGTGAGCAGAACCATAGATTTATCAAACAAGTTGAGCTGGTTTTGGCTGTGGTGCAGTTAATTTTCTTGAGAACCAAATTCCTTATGAATAAAAAAAAAATAAATCATTCCAGTAAATTGCCTCAAGAGGTTTTTATTTTCTTATGATTTGGAGCTATTCTAAAATACAAGTGTGGATATGAATCTGTTTTCATGGAATTACAGTGAAACTACATGGAAGATTTAGCAGGTAACACAATACAAACACCTAAGCAGGAAGCACAGGAGGGTGAAAAATGGTAGGGAAAAAGCAGCAAAGAATCCCAGTGAATATACAAATATAAACCCACAACCAAACAAAACCAAACTACAAGTTACAAGTCCTTATCAGCTGTGGTTTTTCAAAGTTGCAGAGTCCCAGT
The DNA here is from genome assembly GCF_000695815.1 of Acanthisitta chloris. Classification (NCBI taxonomy): domain Eukaryota; kingdom Metazoa; phylum Chordata; class Aves; order Passeriformes; family Acanthisittidae; genus Acanthisitta; species Acanthisitta chloris. The sequence continues at coordinate 41,425 of NW_008692106.1, forward strand.
GTTTTGAAGTGTTAATCTCTAAGTATTGTATTTACATTTTCACGCATCGAGGGATGTTTGGCTGGATATTTTCCATCCTTTCACTAGATGGCAGTATTGGATTATATTCCAGGATCTAAGTCATGCCTAAATAAACAAGGCACAAAGATAGCCAAGTAAACTCTATCAGTGCAGTGAAAAAAATAAGGGATAATTAATTAAAAAAGTTACTTCAATAGCTTGTATTTCCACAAATTCTCTAAGAATATAACTGCCTTTTCCTCTTTGATAAACCATGTATCAATTCTTTGATTGCATAGTGAGATTCACCACCTTTTCCCCCCACAAATGACAGTAATACTAACTTTACTAGCTCCCTTTGAGAAGAATTGCCAATTCCTACTGCTACACACATAATAACTAAAGGGAAACAAATCTAAGTGCAAACCCACTTAAGCTTATTTTTCAAAATCATTGGCACAGCTTTTTCACAACTCCTGTTTATATGGTGACATTGTTTGGATCCCTCCTATGTGACCTTTCCAGTCCTTATAGCTTGCTGAATTTTCCCCTACCCTCACCCATAAATCACATGGAATTAATTCTCTTGATCCTCAGCTTGAAAATGTGTTTGTTTCCACTCTTTTTCGGTATCTTTGCAGCAAGAAACAAGTGAAGCAGGAGACATTAGATGAAGCAGAAGAATGATTTATTGGTTAAAGGGAAGGAAAATGTATTTAGAGAAGAAGGATGAGTAAGTTGCAGTGACAGGACCCTCATCTGAGGTGTGTTCTAAACGTTAATTGGACCAGGAAACAGAACCCCAGTCAAGCCTGCATGCTCAGGTCATTAGGCAAAAGATTTATTTTTAGGTTTTTCAGATTCACTAGCTGTGTAACC